>NC_133784.1:16390560-16433212 GCF_003597395.2 Chelonoidis abingdonii
AGGAACAGACCCATGGGCGTTGGGATAGAAAATCCATGATTTGAAGAACAGGAAACAACCCCCCTGGACAGGGCTGGGAAAACTTACCAGGCTCCCAGTGCTGGAGCGAGAACCTGCCAGCCAGAGGCTGTGATGAGATACGAAGGGGTACCCACCACTGCTGCTTAGGGGAGATGACCTGTCCCCTCACATGCTGCTGCTGGCAATAGGGAGGGTGTTGGGATTCTTACCCTGGGGCTGAACCTGGACCCTGCCAGGGCCTCCATTGGCTGCGTCAGCCTCTGGCTAATAGGTGTCTGATGAATGTGAAGACCCTGCCCCCTCTGTCTGCTGGGGGGAGCAAGGGGCTCTATCTTTCTCTCCTCACCCTGATGCCTGCTGGCTTCTCTGAGCAAGGAGGGGGTGGGACTATGGGGACTGTGCCTCCCAGAACTTACATTTTCGTGGCCCTGCTTCCCCATGACTAGGGGGCTGTCTCTGGGGCAGCAGGTATTGAGTGGGGGGCTCTTGCTCTTTCAGGGGCCGGTGACCTTCGAGGAGGTGGCTGTGTATTTCACCAAGGAGGAGTGGGCTCTGCTGGACCCTGCTCAGAGAGCCCTCTACAGAGACGTCATGCAGGAGAATTACGAGAATGTGACCTCTTTGGGTAAGGATTCCTATCCCCTCAGCTATTAGCAGGGGAAATGAAGAGTTAAGTTCATGTCACTCCCACAATGCAATCTCCACTCTGCCCTGTTTCAGCAACAGCCTGACATGCCAGTGACACACATGCTAACGCTCTGTCCTCCCCACTACAGAACACTTTGGGAACAGAGCACATGACAGGATAGCACAAAGTCTAACATCTTCTCTTCGTTAAGGGAAAACCTGGGTTCATTTCCATTGTAGCAGACAGAAGCTCCCATCCCCGGGCTACAGTTAAACACTGAGCCTACTGCACAAGAAGCATCTCAGGCTAGCAAAACATTACCACCCCTTTTCCCTCCCCATGGGGATTTCTTCTGAGTCATTGCCTTCACTGATCCCTGGAGACCATTAACAGTATGTCACCAGACTCCTGACTATCCCCATGGTGAGAACACAACTTTGTGCACCTTTGAAGGTTGGATCAATAATACTCAGCACTGAAATGAGGCAGACTACGTCCCTCAAGGTTCATTTGCACCTCTCTTCATATCCCAGTTACATCTGTCCCAAGCTGCTCCAATGAATCCCTGCACTATTCAGTTACAGCTAGCGCAGTGCACATGGCTGAGGTGCATGCAGATCAATGCTGGTATTGCAGCCGGTAGAACACAACACCAGTCTTTTCTCATATCTGTTATAGACTGAGATTTTTATGGTCAAAAGGGACAAAGGTCATCTAGTTGGACCTGTACCATAATACAGGCCATAGAATTACATCCACTTACCAGTTTATTGAGCTGAATACCTCGTGTTGACTAAATCATCCTCTAGAAAGGCATCATATTGTGATTTCAAGAGATGGAGAATCCTTCACGTCCCCTGGCAGTTTGTAAACCTTTGCACCTTTACTGAGCTATTTCCAATGGCTATTGCCAGCTCCAGGGCTAGGGGGTGAGGACAGAGTTAAGGATGCATTGCAATGGTGGCGTGTACTTTAACTCTGTTTCCTTGTTTTCAAAGGTTTAGCCACATTTGAAACGAGGCAATGTTAAACGCTGCATAAAGAAAATGTATGGGCATTTAATGTCTTTGATGTTTTTTAAAATGGACTTTCTTGCCACTATAACTGTGTCTACACCAGAGCTCTTGCTGCCAGAGCTATGTGGGATAGGGATGTGATTTTTCACACCCCTCACTGACATAGCTATGCTGGTGAAGCTTTTAAGTGCAGGCCAGGTCAAAGCCTACCTGTGGATTATAGAGCACTTGAAAATATTTCTCTCAACTGAGAAATATTGGTATCAGAGCAAAACTTCCACAAGGAACTCCTGCCAACACACACTATCTAGAAGCTGTCAGACGTAGGACTCAAACACAAGGATGTAGCTCAGCATCAATGGCCCTTGAGCCAGTTCTGTGAGAGCAGATTACTGAAAACCCTCTAGCTCTGAACAGAGTCTTGGTCTTCCTGCCTGTGCATTTCAGTCACTTTGACTTGTCTGTTTGGCTCATGGTGATCTGAAATTCCAAATGCTACAACTATTAATGCTGACTTGGGAAATCTTTACAGAGGAGCACCATCTCTGCTATAGTTAAAGTTGAGCATTGCTTTCTGTTTAAAGGCTGACCATTCTGACTGCCCTAAAATGCACACGCTTATTTGGATTGTCTTGAAATGTGCTGCTGTTTGGGGGTGGGGGGCGGTGCTCAGCAGGGGTAGTGGCCCAAGGATGGGGTTATTTGACAAAGGGTTTTTGAGACAGAGACTCCGCTAAAGCAGCTTTTTCCAAAATCAACTTTCTCTTATAACATTTTCTTGCACATAACTGGGCCTCGGATTAACCTGAGGGGGCCCTTCAATGTTGTATTCCCTAGTAAACACTGGCTTGTTGTGAAGAGCCTCTCTTGTGTTGCTGCAGATACCTACTGTTTGCATCACCCCCTAAAGAGAGGGGACTCTCTTGGACTCACTGGAGAGCCCTGGTGAGAAAAAGGGGTGCTGCCACTAGGCCCACACTCAGAGAAGTGGAGATGTGGGGCATGACCTCCAGGAACTAAGCTTATGGTCTAGCACATTAAAGGGAGCAGTCCCAAGAGAGACCGTAGAAAGGCTGTGGCATCTAATGCTCTGTAAATCCATGGCATCCCTCTCTCTGAATCCCTCCATTGGTTTCCCCATTTCTGTCCCCTAAAACCTAAGCTGCTTATCTTCAGTGGTAAATCCTTTCGCAGCTTGTCTGCATCTGATGTATAATTTCTGATTCAGCACTGAGATGTCAGCTCCCACCTGTGATCCACCAGGGATGCCAGCCTCCATCACTCACTTGTTAAATGTTCAAACTATCTGCTTCGTGCTTTTGCTCCTGCTGGGAGGAGCTCTCCATACACCTCCAGAAAGCTACCTCACAATCCTCCTTCAGGGTCCAGCTGGTGGCAGGCTGGAGAGAGGAAGGCTTGGGGTAAAGAACTCTTATGAGTTGGGAGGGTTGGGGCCAGTGGTGATGTCTTGAAGCAGCTGCTGTAGGGAGTTGGGTGCCATGGAGGGCTAGGAGCAGTGAGAGGGAGTTGGATCAGGAGCTCAAGAAGCTGGGAGGTTTGAGGGTGTGAGTAAAGGGAGGGTGGATGCCAAGTGCTCAAGGAAAGGGGGGTGCTAGCAGTGGGAGGGAGGGGACACTTTTTTGGCAGGAACAAGGAACATTTAGAATGAATATTGGGATGGGAAGTGGGGGGGAACAGGAGACTTGGGGGAACGGGTACCAAACTGGGCTGTGGGCGATAGGAAGGGAGAGAACACAAGAAGCAGGTGCTCCTGTCCCCAGGTGTCCGGGACTACAGATCTTGAATGCTGGTCCACGGGCCTCTTAGCAGTTAGTAAGTTCCACCTGCCATGCAGGGACCTGCCAGCAGTTGTCAGATTAGAAGCCGAACCCTGACAGAGGATTCCAGCTGATTGGTGGAACGCTAGGGGTCCTGATTTGTCCCCATCTTCTACTTAACCCAAGCACAGACACAAGAAATTGTCCCTGCAGCTGGGTTTCCCCTGCTGAGGGCTGCTGCCCCTGTGATACCTGCTCCAGCTGTCTGACTCTGATCGCTTGGTAACTGACCCTGCTGCCTCCTGGCACTTGACTCCTGGTTGTGCCCTCTGGCCTGTCTCAGCGTCTGACCTCCTGATATCTGACCCAGTCTGATGCCCGATTCCTGGTGTGACCACCAGGTCATAGAATCATAGAGTAGTCCAGCTCCCTGCTCAAAGCAGGACCAATCCCCAACTAAATCATCCCAGCCAGGGCTTTGTCAAGCCTGACTTTAAAAACCTCTAAGGAAGGAGATTCCACCACCTCCCTAGGTAACCCATTCCCGTGCTTCACCACCCTACTAGTGAAAAAAGCTTTCCCTAATATCCAACCTAAACCTCCCCGTGCAATCTTGAGACACACTCCTTGTTCTTCATTCTGCTGACCACTGAGAACAGTATAATCCATCCTCTTGGAAAATCCTTTCAGGAGTGATAAAGCACTATCAAATTCCCTCACTCTCTCTTCTGCAGACTAAACCAATCCCATCCTCAGCCTCTCCTATAAGTCATGTGCTCCACCCCTACATCATTTTTGTGCCCTCCGCGGCCTTTGCAATTTCCACCAGCTCTGTAGTGTGGAAACCAAAACTGGACACAGTATTCGCATGAGGCTCACAATGTCAAAATGGAGGGAACGACACATCCCCGATCTGCGGCACGCCCCCTTACACAGCCCAAAATGCCGTTAGCCTCTTGGCAAAAAGGCCACTGTTGCACTCATATCCAGGATGTCACGCCACGTAACCCCTAGTCCTTTCAGATTGCCGTATCCCGGTGTGACACTGGGTGGTGGGGGAAAGCTGACGAGCAGTAAGAAAGGAAGGGAGTGAGTATCCTAGTGAGTGACAGGCCTAGCTGCACCTCTCTCCCCTTCTTGGTCTCTCTGAGTGCCCCCTTTCAGCTGTCAAGCCTTGTGCCTTTCCTTCAGGAGTAGAATTCTGCTGTTCGCTTGCTCCTGGATTTGGGCCCTAAGCTGCAATACCCTGTATATCAGCCATGTTTACCCAGCAGGTCAGGCTGAGTGGTGACACATTCTGCAGTCTAGGATCAGTGGTGCACAGTGACAAAACAGCCACCTTAAACACTGCTGTGGTTTGATTTTGCAGGAGGAAAGAAGTAGAAGAGAAGAGGATTTTAAAATAGCAAATAGGCTTCATCATGCCTGCCATTCTAAAGGCTTACCATCCCCTGATGGCCACCTAGGCAGGTCTAACTTCTGCTGACTCCCTAGTGAGGTCCCTGTTTCTGCCTCTTTCACTCTATCACCTAACCAGCTGTTCCCTTTTTGGGAGCGAGTCCCTTTTTAAACTGCTCCAGTCCTTTTGATCTTCTTGGCTCCAGGCCTTGGCCCTGCTCAGCTAACCCAGTTCTATAAGTTGGCTGGAGCCAGGAGGTAGAATATTCCAAGCTAATATTTCAGGCATGTTCTCTTATCAACCCTTAAGCAATTAATAAGGGGTGTCTCATCTTCCTTTCCTGCTTGTTTTCCTTGCAGTGTCCCTATTAAACTAAACCAGCATAGTAATACAGTCAATATGCCAATAGCCAGGCCAGGGTTCAGTATTTATCAGTACTACAGAGCAGCTCCAGCTCTGTCACAGGGGGTGTAGAGAAATAGGGCTGAGGCTGTGTCTACACTGCAGTATGAGCTCAGATTCAGACTCAGGCTCGAACTCAACCCCCATTCCTTCTGCACACAGATCTATCTGACTCAGGCCAGTAAGCTCTCAGGACCCAGGCCCTTGGACCTGGCCAGGACAGTGATTCTGAGCCCAAGTCCCGGAAGCTCCATCATTTTGCAGTGTGGAAGCAAGTCAGGTCCAGGTTCCCCAACTCATATCCTGAGCATCCAGCAATGCTATCCCACAATCCCATGGGCTAGTGTTCCTTGGCCTTTCTGTCTCAAGACTAGCCAGTCAACTCCCAGGAAATGGAAGCACGTCCCTGGTTCAAGTACAACTGCACATCCTATAACCCTGCCATTTTATTCTGACCGCTGAACTGCAAATGGCCCTGGCCAGCGACAACAGCTTTTGCTGTGGCCACCAACAAGACAAGCACTTTGCCCAGCGTGCTGCTGCATGGTCACAGGACTACAGTCAGATTCAGGTGAATCTGTGGGGCTAAGTGAGCAAGACACTGGACTTCAGTAAAAGCATAAAAAATGACAATGTGCACCAAGAAATAGCAAACAGCCTGGCAGCACTGGGGATTACATGGACCAATGACCAGTGCAGAGAGCAGAGTAAGTGGCTCAAAAGCAACTACCGGAAAGCCAGAGAACTGCATCTCTGGGAACCCCCCATCCTCTTATCTCATTTACAATGACTTTCACCAGGTGCTGGGTGCTTGCTGAGCACCGAGATCCCAGAAGTTCACAATAGTCTGGTCAGCTGGGATGACAACCTTCTGACGCTCAATTTCATAGAGCTCCTGAGGGGAGCCAGCAGCCACCAGACCAGGCTAGCAAAGTGTGTCTGGCTGCTCCGACCAGTCCCTGAGCAGCTAGCTGCAGCATGTCCTGAGTCCATACTCAGAGGAGCTGTTTGATGACCCCTTGGAGGAGTACTCTGCTGTGGAACTCACAGCAGAAACAGAAGAGGCCAAAGTAGTCCTGGAGCTTGGTAAGTTTCTGGCTCCATGTCAGTTGTTATTAATGTATGAATGGGAGGGATTTCTGGACTATGACCAAATTTTTATTACAAGCTGCAGGTGTAATGAAGCAGCCTCTGACGGGACACAACTGAGAGTATCAATTCAGGACAGATTGCTTAGAGCAGAACAGTTACAGCCCAAACCAGCCAGACAGAAGTGATATAAGCAGTTCCCTCAGATACTCCAGTTCCCTTGTATCACCATCAGCACTGCTCCTTATAGGGGCCAAATGGTTATGAAAACCAATACCCCAGTGAAAGAAAAAAAAGGTTATTCTGATCCTAAAGGACCAAGTTCCAGACCTAGGTCAATATGCAAGTCAGATCTTGCCCACAAATCATGCCGTTGCCAATTCTTTAGAATCTAAAATCTACAGGTTTATTCATAAAAAGAAAGAAATATAGATGAGAGCTAAAATTGGTTAAATGGAATCAGTTGCATACAGTAATGACAAAGTTTTTGGTTCAGGCTTGCAGCAGTGATGGAATAAACTGCAGGTTCAAATCAATTTTCTGGAGTACATCCATAGCTTGGATGGGTCATTCAGTCCTTTGTTCAGAGCTTCAGTTTGTAGCAAAGTTCCTCCAGAGGTAAGAAGCAGGATTGAAGACAAAATGGAGATGATGCAGCTGTCTTTTATGGTCCTTTTGCCATGTGGCTTGTGCTTCCTTTGTTCCAAACACAAGCCACCCAGCGCATGGAGTGGAAAAACCTTAGAGTTCTGTCCATAGGCATGTCCCTGCATGCCTTGCTGAGTCATAAGGTGTATCTGCCTTCTCTTAATGGATCAGTTGTTTAGCTGATGGTCCTTAATGCATCATCAAGCAGGCTATGCAGTTCTGAAGCCAAATTATCTGGGTTGTCACCCAGAAGCATAGCACAAGTTTGAAATACATACAGTATAGAGCCAATACTTATAATTTTAAATACAAAAAGATACCATAATCATAACCAGCAAATCATAACCTTCTCATAGACACCTTATTTGACCTCCTTTGTACAAGATTTGGTACCGCTATAGGACCTTGGTTGCAACAATGATCTATACAGTTACAGTTCATGTCAATAACGTCACAACAGGTATCAGCATATATCTACTTATGGCAGAATGCATGCCAGTGCCTTGGCATCTCTTACTCCCCCAACACCATGTGGAATTCAGAATAAGACTGGGAAGAGCAAACAACAGATTAACAAGCATTTAACATTTTTTTACTGTATACTTGCACTTTCTTACAAAGATGTGCAGGAAGGTTAAAAGTAAGATCCTTATATAGCCTTCCCTTTTAGTACGCCACACTGTACAGATTGGCCATGCCACAGCATAACAAGCCATCTGTAAACTGTACTGGGCAAGGGGGAAACGTAGTGTATTCCCTTTCCAAAATATGGCAGGGAGTTTGTAGACAGTCCATAAATATGCCAGGGAAAGGGGCGGGGGTAGCTGTGCAGTTCTTTGAGAATCTGTATTACTGTGTGTGTTTGCATGTTGTCCAGAGGTAGATGTACTCAGAGCAGGGTCTATCATAAGTCATAGGAAGGCAGTAATCCATGTGGACGCTAACTTAACCCAACCTTCTGTTGATTCCCTCATGAATTTTGACCCAATCCTAAGTGCTGATGGTGCAAACTTTTCCCATAGGAGGAACTCCAGATAAGTAGTCACATTTCGGGGAAGGGTATATTTCTCGGGCCTTCTGCTATAGAACACCAGCCAACTCCACTCATAGATGTGTTGCTAAGTCACCATAAGCTTGAAAACGTCTGTGGCAGACACGGCTTGCTTGTCATCGGTACCTTGGAATAGAATGTCCTTTTGCCATTCAGGAACCTCCAGGATTTTGATGTCCTCCAGAATGTGGAATGCCTGAAAGGACTAAGAAAACTTAGGTAGTAAACCACAGCAACTCCCCCCTCAACTTCCTTGTGACATACTGGGGTACAATCCAGACCAGTGGGGGTTTTTGATATCCCTGCCCTGTAACCTGGGGTGCCTTGCAATACCTTGCTGCTGTAGCCTCCAACCTGGACTGCTCACAAACAGCCACCAGCATGCTGGTCACTTATGTATTTGTGGAACTGCAGCCTGCCAGTCATACCCCAGCTCTCACCAACCATGGTTGTACTGCAGGGTGACCCCATCACACCCCCAGTCTCGGGTTTCCCCCAGAAATGTATGTCCTGTACAGCCCAGCTCTCTCCTGGGCAGTCCAATTATATTATATTATGTCCATTATTCCTTTAAAGCAGGGGTGGCTAATCTGAGCCTGAGAAGGAGACAGAATTAACCAATGTACATTGCCGAAGAGCCACAGTAATACATCAGCAGCCCCTCATCAGCACCCAGTTCCCCCCACCCACCAGCAGTCCTGTCGATCAGGTGTTTCATGGCATGCAGGTGGCTCGGAGCAGAGGGGAAGAGTGAGGGCACAGTGGCTCAGGGGAGGGGGCAGGAAGGGGTGGAGTGGGGGCAAGGCCTCCTGCAGAGCCAGGGGTTGAGCAGTGAGCACCCCCCAGCAGACTGGAAAGTTGGCACCTGTAGCTCCAGCCCTGGAGTCAGTGCCTATACAAAGAGCCTTATATTAACTTCTGAACAGCCGCATGTGGCTCTGGAGCCACAGGTTGGCCACTCCTACTTTAAAGGAATAAATACTGTAGCAAATTGCTGGCACTATTATGATGGGTCTCACGCTTTCTCTTCTTTGGTGGGGGGTTCAGGGCACCATTTCTCGCCCCTGGATTGGAATATTAACTGCCCCACTAGTGTCTAGAGGAGAGGAGTGGATAGGGAGGGACCTGGGGATAGTGGTAAACCACTTGAACTGATGGTTCCTTCCTGTGGGCTACTTCCCTCTCCTGCCCTTCAGCTTGTGGGGGCTTCCTGCCCTCCCTGTGCACAAGCCAGGTGCCCCTTTAGCTAGGGTCTTGGACTTCTTAGCCCACCGCAGCACTTCTCCAAATTGTCCTGTACTTCTCTTCAAAGTGTTCTCTGCTCCAACACCCACACTGTCTGATTGAAGCGGGGTTTTTTATCATGTGACTGACTGCAGGTGCTCTAATTGGCTTCAGGTGCTCTAGTTAATCTATAGCAAACTTTCTTCCCCTTACAGGGAATAAGGCTCCCTTCTAACCCTCTCCTGCTGCCCTCTGGCCGTGCTGTATCACAGCACATAAATGTTTATTACCTTAAATAGGGTTATCCAGACCCTGTAATTTAAACACACTGGATTAGATAAAACAGTAGGAAGTTAGAGAGCTTTTAAGCGAGTACAAGTAATGAGGCTAAAAAGTCGGAAATGTTTACAGGAAAAATAAAGATAGGCACTAGAAAGTGTTTTAACTTATCAAACTATATTAGATTGGAGCAAAGTTTCTCACCACATGCTTCCAGCAGTGTTACTGACCAAACTCTTCAGGTTAGGATCCCTCCCCCAGATTCCAACAGCTGTTTTCTTTGTCTTCTCGGGTGCAGAGAACTGGAAGGTCTGAGAATATACTGAATCTGAATTTTACAAAGTATCATTTTTTCAGCCTTGACATTCCACAGGTCCTTTTTTCTGGAGATGCACTGAACCTTTTCTGAGACAATAATGAACAGTTCGATGTCTCTTCTCATGCTTGTCCACCTTTGCAGCTGAACCCCAGTCCAGTAGAAGCCTAGGATAGAATCATAGACTCAGAAGATTAGGGTTGGAAGAGACCTCAGGAGGTCATCTAGTCCAATCTCCGACTAAATCATCCCACCCAAGGCTTTGTCAAACCAGGCCTTAAAAAATTTCTAAGGATGGAGATTCCATCACCTCCCTAGGTAACCCATTCCAGAGCTTCATCACCCTCCTAGCAAAATAGTTTTTTCCTAATATCCAACCTAAACCTCCCCCACTGCAGCTTGAGAACATTACTCCTTGTTCTGTCATCTGCCACACTGAGAACAACCTAGTTCCATCTTCTTTGGAACCTCCCTTCAGGTAGTTGAAGGCTGCTATCAAATTGCCCCTCACTCTGCTGTTCTGCAGACTAAATTAGCTCAGTTCCCTCAGCTGCTCATCGTACGTCATGTGCCCCAAACCTCTAATCATTTTCATTGCCCTCCACTGGTCTCTCTCCAATTTGTCCACATCCTTTCTGTAGTGCGAGGCCCAAAACTGGACACGATACTCCAGATGTGGCCTCACCAATGCTGAATATAGGGGAATAATCACTTCCCTCGATCTGCTGGTAGTACTCCTACTAATGCAGCTCAATATGCTGTTGGCCTTTTTGGCAACAAGGGCTCCATGTCAAAGTGTCATGGAGCAGTCACGGAGAAAGCATGTCTGTGATGAGCTTATGATGGACATCCTGGACAGGGGCAACAAGGAGGAAGAATACCGAAGGGGAAAAGATTCATGGCATGTGGAAAGGCAAAAAGCAGGCACGAGAAGAAATGTAGCATGCAAGGAGAGAGTTGCAATGCAATCTCTGGATTGGAAACGTCCTCTGAAGGAGGAAGATAGAAAGCAGCAGAAAGATTTGTTAGAGAGGCTGCTTGAGGTCACAGCTGGGAGAGTTCAGGCTCCTGTTTCCACCTGCACCATGTCCTGAATCCCCTCCATGGTACCACAAACTCATTGGACAGCACCAGGGTTGGATGGCGTATGGTCACCCTCATGCATGTGACCTGATGCTGGAGGGTCGGGGCTAGTTGCTTACAAAACTCCAGCAATGTAGCTTTCTTCATGCAAAAGTGTTGAACCCACTGCTGGTCCTTGCGGGTCTGCCTGATGACGTGATCCCACCAATCTGTGCATGTGGTCCTGCTTCAGAAGCACCTGTCTGCATAGCAAGCACCAGTGGCTATCACCAAGAGTGGTGAGCAGTGTCAGCCAGTTCCAGGCTGCCGTATCTGTGTCATCATCATCCTGTGGTCTTATGCTTTTATTCACAGTTTCCTTTTCCAGATAAATGAGAATCCTGAGCTTAGCATCTAATTCCCCAGCCTTCTCCACATGAGACTTTTCATATACCCTGAGCTGCTGCATGTGGTGGCATCCCCCACTCAATCCTATTCCGTACTACACTGAACCCTGCCAGCCCATTCTTACTGGTCCCAGTTTCCCTATGACCTTTCATTGTCTTTGGGCCTCTCTCTGTTAGCAAGAAGCGGTTTCAGAGTGTCTAGAGTCTTCGCCCTTCTGGGACATGAAGTTATCGTCTCTGTGTTTTAGGAGCCCTGTTGTCCATGATATCTGGCTGTGTGTGTTCCCAGCAGAGATGGGGCTAGCTAAATCCCTCATGAACAGAGTCACCTGCACCTTTGAGAATTGGTGGAACTCACCCTGACATCTTATTGCTTTAAAATGGGCTGGTGTTAAAATAACAGAACTTTTTTTCCATGACTTAAGCTGATCTCCTTGGTTTTCTCCCCCCACAAGCAGGGTTTCCAGTTTCCAAACCCGATGTGATCTCCCAACTGGAACGAAAGGATGAGCCGTGGGTCTCAGAGCTCCATGCTTCTGAAGAAAGAGAGATCCCGAAAGGTGCCTGCACAGGTGAGGTCATGAAACCAACTCAAGAAGTGTCAGTGCCTAAAAGAAACAGTTGGAAATCCGTACAAAGACCTTGTGAGCTCTCCAAGTTCAGAGTTGTCCCCAACAGATGCTGTATCCTCAGCGCAGATACCACTCACTGGCTTCCTAGCTGTCCTGACTGACTCCTGGCAGAAGCTCCCTCCCTAACCTCCCTTCCCCTGTTTGGATGAGATGCAGAGGCAGATTTGATCCCCTCCTTTCTCCCTTATGAGGCAGAGTTTGGGGAAATACAGGGCCTGATGTTTTTTCCTTTCTCCTCAGCACTTACTTTGGTTTGTGCTTCCCTTTTCCATCCCTGTTTCTATGGTTTCTCTCTCTGTCCTGGCAGGTGAGGGGATAATGAATGAGAAAAAGGAGCCGAATCTTCAGCCAGAAGTGGCTGAGCAAGTGGAACTGCATGTGGTATTAATGCAAAGATCCCAGTTGATTGTGTCCAGGAGTCATGAGCAGGGAAAAGCCTGTAAGAGTCAGCACAGACCAGAGAGGCAGCAGGGAACCCAGCCAGGGTGGGAAATGGGTAACTCCATTAATTACTGGGAAGTTTACAAAGACTGCAAGGAAACCAGAGCCCAGAAGAGAATCTCCCTGGGAGACAGAAACAACACATGCACTGAGTGTGGGAAAAGTTTCAGTAGTCACTCACACCTTACTAAACATGAGAGAATCCACACTGGAGCCAGGCCCTATGGATGCTGTGAGTGTGGGAAAAGCTTCACTCTGAGCTCACACCTTATTATACATCAGCGAATCCACACAGGAGACAGGCCCTATGAATGTCGTGAATGTGGCAAAAGCTTCACTGACAGTTCAACCCTTATTAGACATGAGAGGGTCCACACCGGAGAGAGACCCTATGAATGCTGTGAGTGTGGGAAAAGCTTCACTCAGAGCTCAGCCCTTGTCACACATCAGAGAATCCACACAGGGGAAAGACCCTATGAATGCCATAAGTGTGGGAAAAGCTTCAGTCGGAGCTCAACTCTTATTACACATCAGAGCATCCACACAGGTGAGAGACCCTATGAATGCTGTGCGTGTGGGAAAAGCTTCAGTCAGAGCTCATCGCTTATTACACATCAGAGAATCCACACAGGAGAAAGACCCTATGAATGCTGTGAATGCAGGAAAAGCTTCAGTTATCGTTCAGACCTTGTTACACATAAGAGAATCCACACTGGAGAGAGACCCTATGAATGCTGTGAGTGCAGGAAAACCTTCTCTCGGCGCTCACACCTTATTACACATCAGAGAATCCACACAGGAGAAAGTCCCTATGAATGCTCTGAATGCGGGAAAAACTTCCGTCAGCTCTCCGCCCTTATTAGACATCAGAGAATTCACACAGGCGAGAGACCTTATGAATGCTGTGAGTGTGGGAAAAACTTCCGTCAAAGCTCAGCCCTTACTGCACATCAGAGAATCCACAAAGAAGACAAACACCATTAAAACCTTCTCTAGGGCTGACAAAAAATATATATATATTTTTGGACCAATCTTATTCACATTTCTATTACTGACCTTGATGCACAAGCTGGGAGTGTGCTAATAAAATTTGCAGATGACACAAAGCTGGGAGGTATTGCCAATATCGAGGAGGACCCAAATATAATACACAAAGATCTGGACGACCTTGAAAACTGGAGAAAGAAATGGGAAGAAATTAAATAGTGCAAAGGGCAACGTCAGGCACTTGGGGACAATACAACAAGAATTTTTGCCATAAACTGGAGACTAATCAGTTGGGAGCAACAAAGGAAGAGAGGTCAAAAGGGACAAAGTCAACTAGTTGGACCTGACCAAACTACAGGCCATACAGAATACATACTCACTAACCATTTTGAGCGAAATCGGGACTAAATCATCCTCAAGAAAGCTCAATATGTTGATTCAACAAGGATGAGAATCCTCACGTCCCGGGCATTGTAAACCTTTGCACCTTCTGGTGGACCTATTCCAATGGCTATTCCAACCCAGGGCTAGGGTGAGGACAGAGTAAGGAGCATGCAAAGGGGGTACTAACTCTGTTCCTTGTTTCAAAGTTTACCAATGAAACGAGCATGGGTTACCGCTGCATAAAAAAATGTATGGGCATTAATGTCTTTGATTTTTTAAAATGACTTCTGCACTATAACTGTGTCCACACCACCGACCTGGCGCCAGACTATGTGGGCAGATTATTTTCACACCGCTCACGACATACTTGCTGTGAGCTTAATGCAAACCACGTCAAACCTACTGGATTTAGAGCCACTGAAATAATTCTCTCTCAACTGAGAAATATTGGTATCAGCAGGCCAGAACTCCACAAGGAACTCCTGCCAACACATACTAATCTAGAAGCGTCAAACGTCGGACCCAAACCAAGGATTCAGCTCAGCATCAATGGCCCTAGACCAGTTCTTAGAGCAAGATCTGATACCCTCTACTCTGAACAATCTGCTTCCGCCTGTGCATTTCATCCTCCCTTGGACTTGTCTTTTGGCCATGGAACGACATTCCAAAGCACAACATCAAGCTACGTGGAAAATCTTACAAGGAGCACAGTCTGCATACGTTCAAAGTTGAGCATGCTTTCGTTAAAGGCACCATCTGACTGCCCTAAAAGCCACAGCTATTTGGATTGTATGAAATTGCTGCTGTTGGGGGTCGGGCGGCTCAGCAGGTAGTGGCCCAAGGAATGGGGTATTTACAAGGGTTTTGAGACAGAGACCCCGCAAAGCAGCTTTTTCTCCAACAACCATCAACTTTCCTATCACACTACATTCTTGCACATAACTGGCCTCGGATTAACCAGTCGCCCTCCCAGTGATCCCTAGTAAAACAGGGCTTGTTGGAAGACCTCTCTTGTTGCTGGCAGAACCTACGTTAGCATCACCCCCTAAAGAAGGGACTTCTTGACTACTGGAACCCTGGAAAAAGGGTGCGCACTAGCCCACACCAAGAATGGAAGGCATGACTCCAAACTAAGCTATGGCACCACATAAAGGGACAGTCCCCAGAGAACCGAAAAGCTGTGGCAATAATCTCTGTAACCATGGCACCCACCCCTCCCTGAATCCCTCCATGTTCCCCTTCGTCCCCTAATAACACTAACTGCTACTTCACGGAAACCTTCGCACTTGTCTCAGTGCGGATTATAATTTCTGATTCAGCACTGGAGATTCTACTCCCACTGTGAACCACCAGGGAGCCAGTCCCCATCACCACTTGCTTAATTTACACATCTCTGCTTCGGCTTTTTGCTTCCTGCGGGAGCCCTCCATCCCACCTCCAAAGCCAACCTTCAAATCCCCTTCAGGTCCAGCTGGTGGCAGGCCGGAAGAGGAAGGCTTGGTAAAGAACTCTTATGATTGGGAGGTTTGCCAGTGTGAGCTGAAGCACGCTGTAGGGATTGGGTGCATGAGGCTAACATGAAAGGATGGATCCAGACTCAAAACGAGGATTGATGTGTGAAGTACAGGAGGTGATGCCAAGCTGCTCAAGAAACGGGTGCTAGCAGGGAGGGAGGAGAAACTTTTGCAGAACAAGGAACATTTAGAGAATATGGAGGAAGTGGGGCACGGAACTTGGCAACGACCAAACGGCTGTGCGATAGGAGGAAGAAACAGAAGCAGGTGCTATCTCCCCAGGTTCCGGGACACAGATCTTTATGCTGGTCCACGGGCCTCTTATGGCCGTAGTAATTCCACCTGCCACAGGACCTTGCCAGCCGTTATGTCAGATTTAGAAGCCGAACCCTGACAGAGATTCCAGCGAGTGACCACGCTAGGAGGTCTGATTGTCCCCATCTTCACTAACCCAAGCACCGACACAGAAATGTCCTGCACTGGGTCCCCTGCTGAGCTCTCCCTGTGAACCTGCTCCACTTCGACTCGATCGCTTGTAACGACCTGCTGCCTCCTGGCACTTGGACCCTGTTGTGCCTCTCTGGCCGTCTCAGCGTCTGAACTTCCTATATCTGACCCAGTCTGATGCCCATCCGGTGTGACCAACCAGGCAATAGAACATAGAGAGTCCAGCTCCTGCTCAAAGTCAGACCAACCTCAATTTTCCTATCATCCCAGCCAGGCTTTGCAAGCCGACTTAAAACTCTAAGAAGAATCCACACCTCCCTAGGTAACCATCCAGTCTTTCACCACCTCTAGTGAAAAAATTTCCCTAATATCCAACCTAGAACCTCCCCGCTGCCAACTTGAACACACTCCTTGTCTTCATCTGCTACCACAGAAGTCTAATCCATCCTCTTGAAAATCCTGTCAGGTATAAAGCACTATCAAATTCCCTCACTCTCTCTCTGCAGACCTAAACCAATCCCCATCCTCAGCCTCTCCTCATAAGTCATGTGCTCCACCCTCATCATTTTGTGCCCTCCGCGGACCTCTTGCATTCCCACCAGCTCGTAGTTGGAACCCAAAACTGGACACAGTATCCAATGAGGCCTCACCAATCAAATTAGGGAACACAACATCACCCGATCTGCGGCCACGCCCCGCTTACACAGCCCAAAATGCCGTAGCCTCTTGGCAAAAGGCACACTTTGCACTCATATCCAATTACGCCACGTAACCCCTAGCTCCTTTCACATTGCCGTATCCCGGTGACACTGGTGGTGGGGGAAAGCTGAGAGCAGTAAGAAAGGAAGGAGTATCCCTATATGACAGGCCTAGCTGCACCTCTCTCCGCCTTCTTGTCGCTCGATCCCTTTCAGCGCAGCCTGTCTTCCATTCAAGTAGAATTCTGCTTCGCTGCTCCTGATGGCCCTAAGCGCAATACCCTTTATATCAGCCATTTACCGCAGCAGGCTCAGCCGAGTGACACATTCGCAGTCTAGGATCATTGGGCACATGAATCAAAAACAGCCCCTTTAAACACGGCTGTGTTTGATTGGGGGGCAGAGAAAAGTAGAAGAAAATTTTAAAATACAAATAGGCTCATCAAATCCTGCCATTCTATAAGGCTGACCATCCCCTGATCCACCTAAGGCAAGGTCTACTGTCTGCTGACTCCCTAGATAGGTCCCGTTTCTGCCTCTCTTCACTCCTATCACCTAACCAGCTGTCCCTTTTTGGAGCGATGTCCCTTTTTAAAACTGCTCCAAGTCCTTTTGAATCTTCTGTCCTAGCCTTGCCCTGCTCAGCTAACCCATTCATTAGTGCTGGAGCCAGGAGGTAGAATATTCCAACTAATACTTTCAGCATGTTTTTCTTATCAACCCTTAACGAATTAATAAGGGTGTCCGATCTTCCTTTCCTGCTGTTTCCTTGCAAGGTCCTATAACAAACCATCATAGAATGACACGTCAATATGCCATACCAGGCCAGGGTTCAGTATTTATCAGTACTACACAGCAGCTTCAGCTCGTCACAGGGGGTGTAGAGAAATAAGGCGTAGGCTGTGTCAACACTGCATATAGCTCAGATTCAGACATCAGCTCGGGAACTCAACCCCATTCCTCGCACACAAGATTATCTGCACTCAGGCCAGTAATCTCTAGACCAGGCCCTTTGGACCTCAGGACATGAGCTTGACCCAGTCCCGAAGCTCCAATCATTTGCAGTGGGAACAATCGTTCAGGTCCCAACCATCTCCGAGCATACCAGCAATGCCCTACCCCACAATCCCAGGGCTAGTTCCCTTGCCTTTCTTCTCAGACTTAGCCGTCAACTCCCAAGGAAATGAAGCAACGTCCCTGGTAAGTACAACGCACATCCTGATAACCTGCATTTATCTGTCGCCGCTGAATGCCAATGGCCCTGCCACACAACACTTTTGCTGGTGCCACCAACAAGACAACACTTTGCCCAGCGTGCGCTGGCATGGTCACAGGACTACAGCCAAATCAGGTGAAATCTGTGCTAAGTGATGCAAGACACTGGAACTCAGTAAAGAGCATAAAAAATGACAATGTGCACCAAGAAATAGAAAAAGCCTGCAGCACTGGGGATTACATGGACGCAATACCAGTCGCACGAGAGCAAAGTAAATTGGCTTCAAAACAACTCACCGAACCAAGACTGCATCTCGGGACCCCAATCCCTACTTCAATTACAAATTTCACCACAGTGCTGGGTGCTGCTCGACACCGAGATCCCAGAAGTTTCACAATAGTCATGCAGCTGGATGACAACCTTCTGAACGCTCCACATTCAATAGAGCTCCTGAGGGGAACCACACGCCACCAGCCTATACAAAGTGTTCTGGCTGCTCCGGACCATCCTGAGCACTAGCTGCAGCATTCCTGATCCATACTCAGAAGGAAAGCTGTTGAATGAACCCTTGAGGAGTAACTCTGCTGTGAAACTCACAGCCAAAACAGAAGAGCAAAGTCAGTCCTGGAGCTTGGTAAGTTTCCTGCTCCATGTCAGTTGATTAATTATGATGGAGGGATTCTGGACTATGACCCCAATTTTTTATAAAGCTGCAGGTTAAGGGGTGAAAGCACCCTGACGGACACACGAAAGTAAATCACATCAGGCAGACAGATTGCTTAGAGCAGAACAGTTACAGCCAAAGCCAGCAGACAAATTATAATAAGCAGTTCCCTCAGATTCCAGTCCCTTGATCACCATAGACTGCTCCTTATAGGGCCAAATGGTTATGAAAACCAATACCTCCATGAAGAAAAAAAGTTAATTCCTGACCCTAAAGACACAAGTTCCAGACCCAGCAATATCAAGTCCAGAGATCTGCCCACAAATATCTGCCCAATTTCTTTAGAATCTAAAATCTACAGGTTTAACATTGAAAGATAAGAAATATAGATAGAGCTATGGGTTAAATGAATCAGTGCAATACATAATGAACAAAGTTTTGTTTCAGTGCTTGCAGCGTGATGGAAAAACTGCAGTTCAAACAAATACTGAGAGCATCATAGCTTGGAATGGCGTCATTAGCTCCTATTGTCAAGTAGCTTCAGTTTGATGCAAAGTTCCAGAGTAAGAGCAGATGAAGACTAAAATGGAGATGAATCAGCTGTCTTTATGGCCTTTTGCCATGTGCTTGTGCTTCCTTTTTCCAACACAAGCCACCCAGCGCATGGAAGTGGAAAAACCTTAGTCTGTTCCATAGCATGCCCTGCATGCTGCTGTCAAAGGTGTATCTGCCTCTCTAAGGATCAGTTAGTATAGCTATGGTCCTTAACTACATGCTCAACAGAGCAATGCCAGTCTGAAGCCCAAAAATATCTGGTTGCACCCAGAAGCATCACACAATTTGAAATACATACAGTATAGAGCCAATACTTATAATTTATACAAAAAGATATACCATAACATAACCAGCAAATCAAACCTTCTCATGACGACACTGATTTGACCTCTTTTGACAAGATTGGTACCTGGCTATGACCTGTTGCAACATTGATCAACAGTACAGTCATGCAATAACTCACAACAGTTACAGCCAATATCACTTATGGCAGAAATCATGCCAGTGCCTTGGCATCTCTTCATCCCTCAAGCACATGTGCATTCAGAATAAGAACTGGGAAGACAACCAACAGAAACCAAGCATTATAACATTTTTAACTGATCTTGCAACTTTTCTTACAAAAGAATATGCGAAGTAAAAGTAAGATCCTTATATAGCCTTCCTTTTAGTAACGCCACACGTACAGATGGGCAGCACAGCATAACAAGCCATTCGTAAACTGTAACTGGCAGGGAAACGTAGTGTATCTCCTTTCCAAAATATGGCAGGGAGTTTTAGACAGTCCATAATATCCAGGGAAGGCGGTAGCTTGTGGCAGTTCTTGAGAATCTGTATATACGGTTGTGGTTTGCATGTTAGCAGTAGTAATTACTCAGAGCAGGGTCTACATAATCCATAGAAGGCAGTAATCCATTGAGACGCTAACTTAACCCAACCTTCTGTGATCCCTCCATGAATTTGACCCAACCTAAGTGCTGAATGTGCATAACATTTTCCCATAGGAGGAACTCCAAATAAGTATCACATTTCGGGAAGAGGATATTTCTCGGGCCTCTGCATAAGAACACCACCCACTCCACTCATGATTGTTTGCTAACGTCACATCATACTTGAAAAACGTCTGGGCAAACAACGGCTGCTTGTCAGTCCGCTACCTTGGAAAGAGATTCCTTTGCCATTCAGGACCCCACGATTTGATGTCCTCACAGAATGTGAATGCCTGAAAGGACTAAGAAAACTTAGGTAGTAAACCACAGCAACTCCCCCCAACTCCGAAACGTACATCTCATTTTGCATACTAACTGGGTCAACACCGAACATGGTTTTTGATACCTGTTCCTGGGTGCTTTGCAATACCTTGCTGCTGTAGCCCAACCTGATGCTCACAAAACACCACCAGCATGCTGGCCTTATGTATTGTGGAACTGCAGCCTGCCAGTACCCATAAGCTCCACCAACCTGGTTGTATCTGCAAGGGGACCCCACATCACCAACCCCAGTCTCGGTGTTTCCCCCAAAATTATTCATGTACAGCCCACTTCCTCCTGGGCATCCAATTATATCTATATTCTGTCCATCTATCCCTTTAAAGCAGGGTGGCTAATCTGAGCCTGAAGAAGAACAGAATAACCAATTAACATTGCCGAAGAGCCACAGTAATACATCAGCACCCTCAATCAACCCATTCCCCACCCACCAGCAGTCCCTTCGACAGGTGTTTTAATGGCATCAGGTGCTCGAGCAGAGGGAAGAGTGAGGCAACAGTGGCTCAGGGGAGGGCAGGCGGGTGGATGGGGGCAAAGGCCTCCTGCAGAGCCAGGGGTTAGCATGAGACACCCCACAGACGGAAAGTTGGTCAACCTGTAGTCCCACCCGGAAGTCAGGTGCCTATGCCAAAGACCTTATATATAACTTCTGACGCCCGCATGGGTCTGGCACAGGTTGGCACTCCTACTTTCAAAGGAAATAAATACTGTAGCAATTGCTGCACTTTATGTAAGGGACTCACGCTGTTTCTCTTCTTTGGGGAGGTTCAGGGCAACCATTCTCGCCCCTGATTGGAATACATTAACTGCCCCACTAGTGTCGAAGGAGGAAGGTGGAAGGAGGGACCTGGGGTAGTGGTAAAACCACTTGAATGATGGTTCCTCCGTGGCATTTCCTCTCCTGCCTTCAGCTTGTGGCTTCCTGCCTCCCTGTGCACAGCCAGGTGCCCCTTTAGTCTTAGGTCTTGGACTTCTTAGCCCACCCAGCACTTCTCCAATTGTCCTTACTTATCTCTTCAAAGTTCCTCTGCCAACACCCACAACTGTCTGGAAGCGGGTTGCCTTTCATGTGAAATGACTGCAGTGCTCTAAATTGGCTTCAAGTCGCTTCTAATCATAGCAAATTCTTCCCTTACAGGAATAGGCCCCATCTAGACTCCTCTGCTGCTCCTCTGGCCGTGCTGTATCACAGCAACATAATGGTACACCCTAAATAGGTGTTAATCCAACCCTGTAATTCAACACACTGATTAGATAAAACAGAGGAATTAGTAGAGCTTTTAGCGAGTAAAAGTAATGAGGCTAAAAAGTCGGAAATGTTACAGCAAAATAAGATAGGCACTAGAAAATGGTTGTTAAACCTAATCAAACTATAGTAGATGGAGCAAAGTTTTCTCACCACATGCTCATCAGGGTTACTTGGACGCCAACTCTCAGTGTAGGATCCTCTCCACAGTTCCAACAAGCTGTTTCTTGTCTCTCGGGTGCAGAGAACTGAGGTCTGAGAATAACTGAGCTGAATTACAAAGTATCATTTTTTCAGCTTGACATTCCACAGGTCCTTTTTCTGGAGATGCCACTGAACCTTGCGAGACAACTAAATGAACAGTTCGAGTGCCCATGCTTGTCCACCTTCTGAACTCCCAGTCCAGTAGAGCTACCTAGGATAGAATCATAGACCGAGAGAGAGAAAAAGACCTCAGGGAGCCCATCTAGTCCAATTACTCTCGACTAACCATGCCGCACCTCAAGGCTGTCTCAAAACAGCCTAAAATTTCAGGATGAGATCCCACCTCCCTGTAACCCATCCAGAGCTTCATCACCTCCTCTAGCAAAATAGTTATTTCCTAATTCCAACTACTAAACCTCCCCCACTGCAGCTTGAAACATTACTCCTTTGTCTGTCATCGCCACACTGAGAAACAACCTAGTTCCATCTTCTTTGAACCTCCCTTCAGGTGTTGAAGGCTGCCTATCAAATGCCCCCTCACTCTGCTGTTCTGCAGATAAATAGCTTCAGTTCCCTCAGCTGCTCATCGTACGTCATGGTCCCCAACCTCTAATCATTTTCATTGCCCTCCACTGTCTCTCTCCAACTTTGTCCACAGACCTTTCTGTAAGTTGCGAGGCCCCAAAAACTGAGACACGAAAACCCAATGGGCCTCACCATGCTGAATATAGGGAATAATCACTTCCCTCGATCTCTGTAGTACCTACCGCAGCCAATACTGGTGGCCTTTTGGCAACAAGGGCTCCATTCAAAGTGTCATGGAGCAGTCACGGAGAAGCATGCTGGATGAGCTTATGAGGACATCCTGGACAGGGGCAACAAGGAGGAAATACCGAGGGGAAAAGATTCATGGCATTGTGGAAAGGCAAAAGCAGCACGAGAACAAATGTAGCATGCAAGGAGAGTTGCAATGCAATCTCTGGATGGAAACGTCCTCGAAGGAGGAAGTAGAACAGCAGAAAGATTTTTAGAGAGGCTGCTTGAGGTCACAGCTGGAGATTTCAGGCTCCTGTTTCCACCTGCACCATGTCCTGAACCCTCCATGGTACCACAAACTCATTGGACAGCACAGGTTGGATGGCGTATGGTCACCCTCATGCATGTGACCTGATGCGGAGGGTCGGGGCTAGTTGCTTACAAAACCCAGCAATGTAGCTTTCTCTCATGAAAAGTGTTGAACCACTGCTGTCCTTGCGGGTCTGCCTGATGACGTGATCCCCAATCTGGCATGGGCCTGCTTCAGAAGCACCTGCTCTGCATAGCAAGCACCAGTGGCTATCACCAAGAGTGGTGAGCAGTGTCACCAGTTCCAGCGCTGCCGTATCTGTGTCATCATCATCCTGTGGTCTTATGCTTTATCACAGTTTCCTTTTCCAGATAAATGAGAATCCGAGCTTAGCATTAATTCCCCAGCCTTCTCCACATGAGACTTTTCATATACCCTGAGCTGCTGCATGTGGTGCATCCCCCACTATTCTATTCCGTACTACACTGAACCCTGCACGCCCATTCTTACTGGTCCAGTTTCCCTATGACCTTTCATTGTCTTTGGGCCTCTCTCTGTTAGCAAGCGGTTTCAGATGTCTAGAGCTTCGCCCTTCTGGGACATGAATTATCGTCTCTGTGTTTAGGAGCCCTGTTGTCATAGTATCTGGCTGTGTGTGTTCCCAGCAGAGATGGGCTAGCTAAATCCTCATGAACAGAGTCACCTGCACCTTTGAGAATTGGTGAACTCACCCTGACATCTATTGCTTTAAAATGGGCTGGTGTTAAATAACAGAACTTTTTTCCATGACTTAAGCTGATCTCCTGGTTTCTCCCCCCACAAAGCAGGGTTTCCAGTTTCCAAACCCGATGTGATCCCCCAACTGGAACGAAAGGATGAGCCGTGGTCTCAGAGCTCCATGCTTCTGAAGAAGAAGAGATCCCGAAAGGTGCCTGCACAGGTGAGGTCATGAAACCAACTTCAAGAAGTGTCAGTCCTAAAAGAAACAGTTGAAATCCGTACAAAGACCTTGTGAGCTCTCCAAGTTCAGAGTTGTCCCCAACAGATGCTGTACCTCAGCGCAGATACCATCACTGGCTCCTACTGTCCTGACTGACTCCTGGCAGAGCTCCCTCCCTAACTCCCTTCCCCTTTTGGATGAGATGCAGAGGCAGATTTGATCCCCTCCTTTCTCCCTTATGAGCAGAGTTGGGGAAATACAGGCCTGATGTTTTTCCTTTCTCCTCAGCACTTACTTTGGTTTGTGCTTCCCTTTTCCATCCCTGTTTCTATGGTTTCTCTCTCTGTCCTGCAGGTGAGGAATAATGAATGAAAAAAAGGAGCCGAACTTCAGCCAGAAGTGGCTGAGCAAGTGGACGGCATGTGGTATTAAGCAAAGATCCCAGTTGATTGTGTCCAGGAGTCATGAGCAGGGAAAAGCCTGTAAGATCAGCACAGACCAGAGAGGCAGCAGGGAACCAGCCAGGGTGGAAATGGGTAACTTCCATTAATTACTGGAAGTTTACAAAGACGCAAGGAACCAGAGCCCAAAAGAATCTCCCTGGGAGACAGAACAACACATGCACTGAGTGAAAAATTTCAGTAGTCACTCACACCTTACATAAACATGAGAGAATCCACACTGGAGCCAGGCCCTATGGCATGCTGTGATGGGGAAAGCTTCACTCTGAGTCACACTTATTATACATCAGCGAATCACACAGAGACAGCCCTATGATGTCGTGAATGTGGCAAAAGCTTCACTGACATTCACCCTTATAGACATGAGAGGGTCCACACCGGAGAGAACCCTATGAATGCTGTGAGTGTGGGAAAAGCTCACTCAGAGCTCAGCCCTTCACAACATCAGAGAATCCCACAGGGAAAGACCCTATGAATCCATAAGTGTGGAAAAGCTTCAGTCGGAGCTCAACCTCTTATTACACATCAGAGCATCCCACACAGGTGAGAGACCCTATGAATTGCTGTGGTGGCCGTGGGGAAAAGCTTCAGTCAAGCTCATCGCTTATTACATCACAGAAATCCACACAGGAAAGACCCTATGAATGCTGTGAATGCAGGAAAAGCTCAGTTATCGTTCAGACCTTTGTTACACATAAGAGAATCCACACTGGAGAGAGACCCTATGATGCTGTGAGCGGAAAACCTTCTCTCGCGCTCACACCTATACACATCAAGAATCCACAACAGAGAAAACCCTATGAATGCTCTGAATGCGGGAAAAACTCGGTCAGCTCTCCGCCCTTATTAGACATCAGAGAATTCACACAGCAGAGACTATGAATCTGTGAGTGGATAAAACTTCCGCCAAGCTCAGCCCTTACATGCCACATCAGAGAACCACAAAGAAACAAACACCATTAAACCTTCTCTAAGGGCTGACAAAAAAAATATATATTATTCGTTGGACACTCTATTCACATTTATCTGAGACCTTTGATGCACAAGCGGGAGTGTGCAAAAAATTTGCAATACCAAAGCTGGGAGGTATCAATATCGAGGAGGACCCAAATATAATACCAAAGATCGGACGACCTTGAAACTGGAGAAAGAAAGGGAAAATTAAATAGTGCCAAGGGCAACGTCAGGCACGGAAATACATACAAAATTTACCATAAACCTGGAGACTAATCAGTTGGGAGCACACAAAGAAAGAGAGACCTGATGTATGGAAGACTGAGTGTATTGTGTGATCATCAGAGACAATGAGCGACAATGGATGTGCCATGAAAAGGCTAGTGCGATCCTCGATGCATCAGGTAAGATATTTCCAGTATAAGACAGGGATTGTTAGTACTATTACACAAGGCACTGGGTGAGACCTCATCTGGAATTGTGTGTGCAGTTCTGGTCTCTCATGTTTAAGAAGGATGAATCCAACTGGAACAGGTACAGAGAAGGGCTACTAGGATGATCCAAGAAATGGAAAACCAATCTTACGAGAGAAGACTCAAGGAGCTTGGCTTGTTTAGCTTAACTAAATGAAGGCTGAGGGAGATATGATTGCTCTCTATAAATTACATCAGAGGCATAAATACTGGGGATGGAGAGGAGTTACTTAAGTGCTGTTGAACCAAAACAAAAGGATATAAAACTGGCCATCAACAGGTTAGGCTTGAAACTTGATGAGGTTGTAACCACAGAGGAGTGAAGTTCGGAATAGGGGGGGGGGTCATTTGCAGGTTTAAATTAGAATAGATGGTGGATTCTCTATAACAGTGGTCCCCAATGCAGTACCTGCGGGCACCATGGCGCTGCTGGGGCATCTGTGTGCACCCACGTACTGGCTGGCGGACAAGCATCCGCCAAAATGCCACCAAAAAGCAGCGTCACCAAGAGGCGTCGCTGCCAAAATGCCACTGATTTTCGGCGGCATTTTGGCGGCGACGTCTCTTGACATTGCTGCTTCTCGGTGGCTCGTCATCTGATGCCTGCCACCCGGAAAAGGTTGGGGACCACTGCTGTATATGTTGAAGTCTTTAAATCATGATTTGAGGACTTCAGTAACTCAGCCAAAGGTTAGGGGTCTATTACAGGAGTGAATGAGCAAGGTTCTGTGGCCTGCAATGTGCACGAGGTCATACTAGATGATTATGATAGTTCTTGCTAGCCTTCAAGTCTATGAGCTATAGTGAGGTAAAATTCTCATGTAAAACACAGCTATTCTTGCAGTAAAGGCAGAACCATGGCCACTGTACACAGGCCAGCTAGCACATTTTCTCATGACCTGAACTAAGCTTCATCCCTTCTCCTAGTCTAAACAATCCTGGAGCATCACTGTTCCCCAATTGCACAGTGTCACCAAGTTCCCCCTGTGTCTTATTCTCAGTTGTTTTCACATTGCTCTGGAGTGTGCTAAACAGCAGTTATTTTTGTACCATTTTTCTCATTTAAAATGTATTTAAATATAACAAAGAACAGGATCAGGGCAGCCTCTATGACACTCCAAGGAGATGGGAGGAGTTAGAGAGATTCCCTTCTCCCCCATCTCCTCAGCATTGTTACCTTCTGTCTGAACTGTGTAGAGTTTATCTTCACAGTCTACCCCTTCACCTCCCAAAGTGTCCCAAAGTGGTTTGATTCCTTTAATCTTAAATTAGACTCATTAGGGCAGGAGATGAAAGTGTCACAGACCTGGAACGAGAATTCAAATTGATCCAAAACACAGTGGGGTCATTCTGAGTTTAAATCACAATTTCTGTCTATTGGCAAAGCCACTTCTGGGCCTTTTCCTGCTGAGTTGGGCTGGTTTGAAGATGGGAAGGTTGCCTGTTTTCCCATTATGATGATGATGGTAAAATTTTTGTAAATAACTTGACAATAATAGAGGGAGTGCTGAGTGAAGTGGTTTTGAATGGCTCAGAGGAGAACACAATGGGAGAACTTGTCCTGATTCTGCGTCATATGCAACCTGCTCTGGAATGTCACCTGATATGAAACGGAAAGAGTCTTATTCTTCTCTGTTGTGGGTTTTTCTTTCTTTTCTGAAGGCCGTTTAGTCACATGACTGGATATTAGTTTTATTTGACAGAAAGTAGCTCAGATTTATTGGGGACTTTGAGACAAATGACCATTTACTAAAATAGTAATTTCTCATGTTGTTTTTGCTTTTTCCCCATCACTCCATGTTGACATGGAGGAAGTTCAAATTCAGTTCATTTAACTGGAGAGAATACTCCAAGCTCTTGGGCATGCTACCAAGGAAATCTCCATTCTGAAATGGTGAATAGCAGCACATTCCAATTAGCGCAACTGACTGCATATGATCACACTGTTGTTAAATTCTTTCGGTCAATATGGTCTCAGATGACTCAAGAAGAGAATTCCACATTAAGCGACTTGGCACTAAGCAAAATGGCCTTGTATCTGGGGCCCTATAATGGCCACATTAGGTCAGATCAGTAGTCCATCTAGACCAGTATCCTATCTTCTGAGAGTGGCCAATGCCTGGTGCTTCAGAGGGAATGAACAGAACAGTGATCTAGTCACAGTGTCTGGCAGTCAGAGGTCTTGGCATAACTAGAGCATGGGGTTGCATCCCTGACCATCTTGGCTAATAGCAGCAGTAGCTGTAGTCTGGGCCCTATAGGCGTTTACACCTGACAGTATCACTTAGATAATCCTATGATTTGGGAAATACTGTGACTATCTATGCAGATGTGGAGGAAACCAAAATGGCATTTTGCTGAACTCATGTTTTGTAGATGCTGCAAATGTGTATAAAATGAAATCAGTGCTGAATGTGGGACAGCAGCAGAATATTTGTTTCTGAAGATACCCCACCACTGGGGGTTTACAGGGATTCAGATCCAGGCCTTTTTCTAATCCCTCATTTAGATCTGTGCCACCACATTAAAGAAACAAATTGGGCATTTTGGGGGAATATTCCTCACTATGATGACTGAAAACGTGTTTGGTTTAGTAAAGGATTTTACTTCAGTGAAGTGTAAATTTATCCTGACTAAGGCCGAGGATTTGCGCAACAACACAGTATTTAGTACCGGGGAACAAAGCGGTTGGTTCTCACCCAGATAAGGACACATAGTGATTGTACAGCCCAGCGTAAAAACTGTTTTGGAACCCCGCTCCATAGTTCAGTGGCATTTATTATGGTCCCACAATTATGCCATGATTACACTGGAAATTAATTGTCCTTTACCTTTGAATCCAAAGTGTCTGAGGAAAAGAGAGAAGCAATTGGTGCCCTTGAGGACATTCCCTCGCCCGCGTGCATCTCGTCTGGCTCCCTGGGACAAAACATTCATGCTGCAAAAGTGATGGTCCATGTTTCAGGCTGCAGGATTACCCCAAATTCTGAGTCCCATTCTCTGTTTTGTCTCAGTTTTGCACTGGACTTATGTCATAAACAGATAGCTAAGGGTTAATGTCTCTTTCACCTGGAAAGGGTTAACAAACAACACCTGACCAGAAGAACCAATCAGAAAACAAGATACTTTCAAATCTCAAGGAGGGAAGCCTTTGTTTGTGGTTTTTGCATTTTGTGGTTCTTCTCTCTAGGCTCTGAGAGTGACCCACACCATACCTACAGGCTCTCTAATCTTCTGTTCCAATTTTGTAAAGTACAAAAGTAGAAAGACAGTTTAGTTTTTTAATTGTTTTTCTGATATTGCAACTGTGTATCTGGGTAGTGGAGTTTTAATGTGTATGGCTGAAAGTATCTTAAATCGTATTTCTGCTTGAGAAAGCTTCTTCTTATGTTCTATAAGCTAAAAACTGTGTAATATTTACCATCTAGATTACAGAGGATAACTTTTACTTTTTCTTTCTTTTTATTAAAGTTTTGCTTTTTAAGACCTGTTTGATTTTTTCCCTAGTGTGAGGCTCAAGGTAAATGAGTCGGTACTCACCAGGGACTGGTGGGGAGAAGGGAGAGATAAATTTCATCTTTGTTTTAGATTCACAGAGCTTGGATCTGTATTGCCTCTGGGTGAGGGGAGAGAGAGGGTGAGGGGAATTCCTCTGTGTGTTAGATTCAAGGGGTTTGAATTTACAGTATCTTCCAAAGGTAACCTAGGGAGGGAAAGGAGTTTACCTATTCCTTGTATCAAGTATCCAGGGGGTCTGGATCCTGGGGAGGTCCCAGCGGGAAAAGTTTTGGGGAGACCAGAGTTTATCGGGCACTCAGAGTCCTGATTGGTGGCAGCCTATCAGATCTAAGCTGGTAATTAAGCTTAGAGGATTCATGCTGGTACCCATATTTTGGAAGCTAAGGTTCAAATTTGGGAATTATACCATGACAACTTACAGCACTAGTTTGTATCATGTCTCCTTCACCTCCTACTTTGAAAGACTAAAAAGTCTAAAAATAGACTACAGTGACTTTTTCTTGTGATGCAAACCTTCCCACTGAGTATGAGACCCCCTTCCACCAATACTTATGGCTGAAGAGCCAGAGACCAATAAACTCACGGTAGTGGAAGGCACCTATGTTGTTTTACACCAGGGCTCATTTGGTGGAAATAGGGATTAAAAGAAAACTAACGTGTGATAAGATTTTGTGATTTTTGTAAATGTTATTGTTACCAGTGAAAATGAAATTAAACAGGAAGTTAATTATTGGTTAAAGACTAAGAGACTAATTATGTAATTACCCAAATTATATTGGTAAACTGAAGGTTATATTGTTTTTCTTTTTGTTAGTATTATAGAAAATGGTGGCTAATCGTGAGTTTATTTGATGTAATTTACCCCTTCAGACCAAGGAGTTCTGAAATAACTCATTCCTCCAAAAGCTGGAGTAGGGGAATCTGTGATAGGAACAATGTGTACAAGACTACAGCCCCAGTACAGGATTAAGTTAGTTCCAATTCAAATGGAAATTATTTCGCTACACTTAGCAGTAAATTTTCTGTTCAGAGGAAAACTACATAAGGAGACAAGTGATGTAACGTTTTACTGAGTGAGGCTGTAAGGGTCACTGAGAGCCCCGCTTCTCTTGTTTGCAAGGGAAAGAGCTGACATCTATCATGAGATGTCCACAGTTGTTTTAAGAAGGGTAATTGGTGCATGATGCTCTCGGTAGTTTTTCTGTTTAAAAACATTTCCCACCAGTTATTTTTATGGGTACTTTTCCTTCTGAGGAGGCCAGATGTTAGAGCACACCCATTGAACCCTCAAGCCAGGCTCTGGAAACTGCCGCCGAAATGGCCTCATCTTCCTTTCATTTTCGATATCGTTGGTGTTTGAATATTTACACTGTGTGTAGTTTGCAACAACAGATAAAAAAAATTGTGGGGTTAAGGGAGATTTTTGTAGATCGGCATGAGCCCAAAGTCTGCTTCACTCCAGTTGGATCTGGTCATGTCTATCCAAGCCCTGTTCCACACCTGGTTTTCCCAGAGACCTCTGAGGGGTCCTGTAATGTGGGATGAGCTGGAATCGTAAACCATAAAGAAAAAGGTAAAGGATAAAGTCCTTTGCCTTTCAAGTCATCAAGCTCTCTCAGAGAGACTGACATTCCAGGACCCCAAGTTTGATACCCACTAGGGAAGAAAGTTTTTACATCAACATCAGGTGCCAGCAAGCTTGGTGAGTTTCCCTGTACCTAAAAAAGCCTCTAACTTGAAGGACTTGGCAACTACGCCATTGCTTGGTTCCTAAGCTCCTACTGTGTGTGAGTCCAAAGCCTGAGATAGCTGCAGAATCTGTTATAGGGGAACATTTAAAATATGTTATTTTCCCCTTTTCTATTTTTAGTTTTGTGTTTATTAATTGAGACACAACTGGCCTTTTTTATTATATGAGGGTGTGAAAGGGCGGCTCACTCCATGAAAATCTACACAGGGAAGGCATCAGAATAGGTCACCAAATCTAAATAGCTTTAAAACTCTGCCCTATGAAATCATTGGATATGTGCTGCTTTTTCTGTGAAATGATCAAAGAGACTAAGCTGTCAGCTATAAATGGCTAAGCCAGAGCTGTTAAACTTCTGCTTGTGAAAGTCTCTGTAAGGTATGTATCTGTGCTGAGGGTCGTGGAAGGATTAGCGGAGGCAATAATGAAATCTGAGGAGGAAACTTTAAAGTTATGACTTAAACATGAACAGTTAGTTGGTTTCTATATTGAATAATTCAACTAGTTCAGCATGGATTGCACTGCCTGGGTGACATTCTCTGGGGTTCAGAACTAAATGGTCAGCCAGCTGCTTGGATTCCAGTTTCAGGACTTTAAGAGCTGATTATCTGCTGTCTTAATCTGATGATTTAACTACTCGATTACTTGAGTCTAATGCAGTATCCTTAACTCCTTGATTTTGTGATTTGATCTTAACTTGATAACTGTGTTGTTTAACTCTTAGGGTATGGCTACACTTGGAAATGTGCAGCACTGGGAGTTACAGCTGTGGTCGTACAGCTGTGTAGGAACAGCGCTGCAGTGTGGCCACACTCACAGCTACCAGCGCTGCAGTGTGGCCACATTTGCAGCATTTGCAGCGCTGTTGGGAGAGGTGCATTGTGGGCAGCTATCCCAGCGTTCAAGTGGCTGCAACGTGCTTTTCAAAAGAGAGGTGGGGTGGAGTGTGACAGGGAGCGTGGGGGAGGACAGAGAGAGCGGATTTTTGGAGCAGACACTGTGACAGCTCCCTGCCTTGCAAGTTCAAAAGCGGGAGGGGTGGGGGTGGAGTGTGACAGGGAGCATCGGGAGACAGAGAGAGCGGATTTTTGGAGCAGACACTGTGAGCTCCCTGCCTTGCAAATTCTGGCCATTTTCCCCCCCCTCTCTCAATCACTCTTAAATGTAAAAGGCTTCAGACCAGATAAGCAGCTTCTCCGACGGACTCCCTCCCCCCACCGTGCTGTTTGTCTCTCAAGCAAACAGCTGTGAACATTCCAAAGCCTCGGCTTGGCTCGCTCGCTGGAGCAAAGAGCAGCTGTGTTTGGGTAGCTCTGGGGAGTACCTTCCGTTTTGTTGTTGACAGGAATCTGGGATACCTCTTAATACCCTGGAGGCCAATAACAGCGCTGGTGAGTGTCCCACCTGATGAGCAGCGCTGCATCACCAGCGCTGGATTCGCTACACCTGTAGCAGACCAGGAGTACAGCCAGCGCTGCAGCCAGGGAGTTGCAGCGCTGGCTGAGCTTTGTAAGTGTGGACACCAAGTAAGTTGCAGGGCTGTAACCCCTCACCAGCGCTGCAACTTGCAAGTGTAGCCAAGCCCTTAGTTTAGTACTGTTATAGTAGCCTCAGCCTTAGTGATATTTGTTGGTTTGCCAACTCTGTAGTGCCTATTCAAGCATCTGCTTTGGTTAATTGTTAGCAATCCCGGCTTAATTGGTCTAGAAAGAGCTCTTGGTAAAGGGCATCAAACAAGCGGGTGGATTAGAACACAAAGTAGCTCTGTCTGCGAAGATATCTTGTTATATTTGCAAGCAGCTCATAAAATTCTAGAACAAATTGATTTGGGGATTTAGACAAGTATCAGGCTCAAAATAAAACTGTGATAAGACTGAAACTTTAAGATATGAATATTCCCCAAAGGTCCAAACAAACTGTTGTCAGCTACCATACATTTAAATGGATAATGATATTTTAAATGTTTAGGAATAATGTGGCAAAATCTTTTTAAGGTAAATTACTCAGCAGTGTGGAATCAAATAATAAAAGACATGAAGAATAAATTAATGCGAATTTTCTTGGCTAGGGTAGGGTAGCCTTTGGAAAGATGAATGTCCTCCCAAAGCTATAGGTTTTGTTAAAAAAACAACAAGGATCCAGTGGCTCCTTAAAGACTAACAGATTTATTTGGGCATAAGCTTTCGTGGGTAAAAAACCCACTTTTTCAGATGCAGGGAGATACCTTTGTTAGTATCCCTGACATTAAAACTTGCAATATGTACTATTAAAATTCATATGGAAACATAAAAGACAAATATTTGATTTTTTAAAGTTCTGCATAAACCTACAGAAGTGGAATGGACTACATTTCTCTAATTGGGCCTATTAATATTAGTGCATCATAATTAACAGATGTGATCAACTGGGCTAACTCAAAAGCAATACTGGAGCCCAGATATAGCAATTCATAGTAATTGTGTTAAAAAGAAATTTAGGTCACCAAAAATTTTTTTGTCCAGTCAGCCAGACCACCTGTATAGCTTTGGAGAATCTGTTTTAAACTCCTGTTGGCCAGCAGCGGAGGCTCCAGGCACCAGTGACCAAGTGCTTGCCTGGGTGGCAAGGAGCGGGAGGGCGCCAGTGGTCGCCATGAGAGGCGGCAGTCAGGGTGCCTTTGGCGCATGCCTGCGGGAGGCTGCCAGTCCTGCGGCTTCAGCAGCCTCCCACAGGCATGCTGCCGAAGGCGCCTGACTGCCGTGCCTTGGGGTGGCAAAAAAGCTAGAGCCGCCCCTGTGCCCAGGCCTTGTCCCTTAGCTACTTTCATTAATAATCAGGAATGTATCCTAGGAAATAGCAAAAATGACTATTAGTTGTAAGAGCTGACGTTACTACATTCCGAGAGCTGTTCCTGGGCCTGGTCTGAAATCATAGCCAAATCGATATAAATATAAAGCTCCAATATTTTCAGTATTACAAGTCAACATTTATTGTGAAATTTGGATACAAGATGCTTCTGTTTAGACCGTTTAACCACGTTTGAAGAGTTGACTAAAGAGCAAGTATGAAGAAAAGGCTTAATTTCTAAGATGGAGAGAATTTTGATGGAAAAAGAGGGTTGGGACAAAATTGATCTGGCTGAGTGGTTCTCTGTAGAAAAAGGCCAGGGATTGTGCATCTTCATTTATGTAGTTCATAAATATATTTTTTATAAATGACTGTGTAGCTGCATTTAGATCTAAACGCCAGTTAAGAATACATTCATATTTCTGTTACCAGGGAGGTTCTGTTTTGGAGGATTCTGGGGAAAAAGGTTAAAAAGAATTGTAGTTGGTCAATGTGAGATGGTTTTGGGTGGAAATTATTAAACCCATACAGCCGTGGGTAGGAGAATGGACATAAGGAGGAAGGGTAGGTGTAGATACCAGTCTAATTGTGAGTCTGGTTGGTAGAATATCTGTGCCTAATCGGGTAAAGAATGTCAGTGAAGCCAACCGACAAAATTAAGATGTTTGTACACTAGTGCCAGGAGCTAGGTAACAAAATGGAGGAACTAGAGCTATGGTGCAGGAAGTGAAACCAGATATTATAGGGATAACGAACGTGGTGGACTAGTAATCATGACTGAGTACAAAGTATTGAAGTTATTGTTGCTGTTTAGGAAAGACAGAAATAAAGGCAAAGGTGGTGGAGGAGCATTGTATATCAATGATGAGGTAGACTAAAGAAATAAGATGTGATGGAATGGATAAGACAGAGTCTGTCTGGGCAAAAATCACATTGGGAAAGAATTCAGAGTAGCAGCCTTGTTAGTCTGTATCCACAAAAAAAACAGAAGTACTTGTGTCTTTAAACCATGATTTGAGGACTTCAGTGGCTCAGTCACAGGTTTGATACAGGAGTAGGTGGGTGAGATTCTGTAGCCCGCGTTGTACAGGAGGTCAGACTAGATGATCATAATGGCTCCATATTGAACAGAATTAGAAAAAATGTGATTCCCTCTTTCTGTAGAATTGGGTATATAAAAATATGGATTATTCTTGTCATGGAAAACATTCACATCAACTAAAGAAATGCCAAAAATGGATAGGTATGTAGAAATCTGGTCACAGATTTTATCAGCCTCTGAGCAGGACAACTCCCCTCGCCAGAAGCCAGAATCTCTAGCCATGGTCTTGGAATATTAGCCTGACCTTGACTACATGATGTACGATGTAGAATGTTAACATTTTATTGTAACTTTGCCAGAATAAAAAGATTTTAAAAAACAAATAAAAGGGCTATCAGGTCATGTCATTTTCAATATAGAACATGGGTCAGAACTATTGTGACACTTAGTGGCGAGTGGCCAATTCACCTGAAGAGCCTAGTCAACTCTAACTTAACCCTTTGGTTCTCACAAGGGAGCAGCTGAGGGGGACATTGATCTCTGCTCCAGTTGCATGCAGGGGGAGCTCAGAACATTGTAAGGGAAAATGAACTTCCTGCACCCAGGCTTTCAGGAGTAGGGACAGGTGGGGCAGTGTGGCTGAGTAAGGAGAGGGTGGTGCCTCTGAGTAGAGGTGTGTGGGAGGGCGGGGGCTTGCACTGCAGTCACTGGCGTGGCCGAGCCCAGCCTAGGCCCCCATCTTGTATGCCCTGGGAGTTGTGCCTGGTGAGGCCCAGCTGACCCTGGGGGGCTGGTTCAAAGGCTTTTAAATGGAGATGAAGAGCTTGAGTACTTCAGTCACTGTCCTGTTGACAGAGCAAACTTGGGGTATGTAGTAGGACCAGTCCTGGGACCAGTAATGGCACCAGTATAAGGGGGGGTCTTAATGAGACCAGTACTAGGGTATGTGCTGGGACCAATATGCAGATGTGCCTGTGACCTGTGCTAGAGTTTGCACTTGTGATTATATCTGCAGTCACTAGTCTTGGCCCGCCTTTGTTCTTAGAGGCTCCACCTTTGAGAAAAGCACCAGAGGTCATTATCACGCTGTTGAGCTTGAACCTGCAGCAACAGGAGCTGAACCCATTAAATACAAACCTACCAAATTCAATTTAAACAATGAAAAAGGCTACAAAAGAGCATGTCCTTGGGTCTGGGAAGGAGGCATCAACCCCTGTAACTGAAGACACTGTTGCAGCTGTCACCATTTTGCAGTGGAACAAAGGACAGATCCCCCCAGTGCACATAAGAGGGTGTGTGCTAGAACAGAGGCAGGGTCTCATCCTGTTTCTTCCTGAGGCTCCTCTAATATACTAGAAACACTCCAGGGCCTAGCAAGGTGGGGAGGCCTCAGGACACCTGGCTTCAACCTCCCCAGGGTGGGGAGGGCTCAAGGCTCGCTGCAGTTCTTCTCCCAGTTTCAGCCCCCTAGCCTCTCTGAAACCAGCTTACCTTCCCCCAGGTGGGGCAGCAGACCTCTGGTTGAGAACTGCTCTCCTAGGCGGGGGCCCAAGGAAGGGAAAATTAGGAGTTGTTTTTTTTTTAAGACAATGGGCGATTGTATAGGGAGGCTCCTATGGGAAAAACCAAAAGTCCTGGGCAGCCCTATAAGCAGTTGGGTGTACCCACCCAGCAACATGGGGAATTAACAGTGTTAGCACATGATTGTCCTTTTGCTTGTCACTTGTGCCAATCTGACATCTCTGGAAAGCATTGATATCTGCATTGCCTTAACAACAGGTGAAAGGGCAGAAGTGTTTGTGCTGCAAAAATACAATCTGTTTTCTAACAAGCCAGGGAAGACACACTTGCTGATTCATAAAATCATTACAGAAGAACCATGGCCACTGCCCAGCAGACCCTACAGGGGCACTGGCAAGGTGCAGGAACGAATTTGTACAGAAATACAAAGCATGTTCGACCTAAGAGTATTTAAAGTGTCTGATAGCTCTTGGGCATCACATGGCCCTAAGATAACACAGTGAGCTTCTGTGTTGATTATGGAAAACTCAGTGCTATCACTGTCACATGTGTATCCCATGCCTAGAACTGATGATATGCTGGGCTTTTAAATCACAGAACTGGAAGGGACTTCGAGAGGACTCCAGGAGCAAGCATGGGTCCTGCCGGAAGAGAAGCCCTAATCCCTTACAGAGAGTTTTTGCTGTTGAAACAGCACCATTTTAACTAGAATTTTATATATATAGTTATTAGTCAACAAATATATGCAGCCATATGCTCAGTATTACATCACAGGCAACTGAAGAGCAAGTGAGGGCTGGGAACTCAAGCTCACAATTTATACTGGCTACTGACCATCTCCAGAAAGATCAGTAGTAAACAGCTCATGGAGCACATTTTGATAGGAAAAATTTTCAGTCCAAAAATTTAGACCAGTTCTAATCACTTAACACACTTTAAACATCCATAAGGCCATACCGTTATTTGCAATAAAGCTCTTTTACACCATTCTGCAATGCTCCTGGGAGAATTCACAAAGAACAGTGGTAACAATGTACTATGCAGGCAGGCAGCTAAAGGCTACTCTGCTTGAGCGGACTGCCCCACACCTATGTGAAAGTAGAATGAATTATATTGTGAAAATAGAAAGGATTAAAGAAATGTTGTCTGTACCTTTAAGCAAAACTGTTGGACTGCTGCAATCCAGGTGTCAGGAACATAGAACAATTGCACCATTTAAGGGCAATTGGTGAAGTATTAGCCTTAGATCAAGAAGAGTTAGTAAGGAAGTAGGATATGCATGCTGTGCCTCAGGTGAATTTTACTGTTTTGCTTTCTTTGTACCTTTGTCTAATTCCTGCTCTTTTATCTGTATAAATAAGACTGTTTGGGTCTTGCATGGCCACTCACATTATCTGGGTGCTACTGGCAGAGCACTGCGCTAATAAAACAGAGTGGTCTGACAAATTGTGAGTCCTGATTCTAATTTTGACAATTTGGAGATTCCACCGAGATGGCAACCGTCTTCACTGGGGCTGTGTGATTCCTGATCGTTTTTATAGGATGACCCTGGCAAGCGCTGCAACTCCCTTGGCGCAGCGCTGGCTGTACTGCCTGGTCTGCTACAGGTGTACGAATCCAGCGCTGGTGATGCAGCGCTGCTCATCAGGTGTGGACACTCACCAGCGCTGTTATGGCCTCCAGGGTATTAAGAGGTATCCCAGATTCTGTCAACAACAAAACGGAAGGTACTCCCCAGAGCTACCAAACACAGCTGCTCTTTGCTCCAGCGAGCGAGCCAAGCCGAGGCTTTGGAATGTCACAGCTGTTTGCTTGAGAGACAAACAGCACGGTGGGGGGAGGGAGTCCGTCGGAGAAGCTGCTTATCTGGTCTGAAGCCTTTTACATTTAAGAGGATTGAGAGCAGGGGTGGGGAAATGGCCAGAATTTGCCAAGGCAGGCGAGCTCACAGTGTCTGCCCAAAAATCCGCTCTCTCTGTCTCCCCGATGCTCCCTGTCACACTCCACCCCCACCCCTCCCGCTTTTGAAACTTGCAAGGCAGGGAGCTGTCACAGTGTCTGCTCCAAAAATCGCGCTCTCTCTGTCCTCCCCACGGCTCCCTGTCACACTTCCACCCCACCTCCTCTTTTGAAAAGCACGTTGCAGCCACTTGAACGCTGGGATAGCTGCCGCACAAGCACCTCTCCCAACAGCGCTGCAATGCTGCAAATGTGGCCACACTGCAGCGCTGGTATAGTGTGAGTGTGGCCACACTGCCCAGCGCTGTTCTACAACAGCTGTACGACCACAGCTGTAACTCCCAGTGCTGCACATTCCAAGTGTAGCCATACCTAAGAGTTAAACAACACAGTTATCAAGTTAAGAGCAAATCACAAAATCAAGGAGTTAAGGATACTGCATTAGACTCAAGTAATCGAGTAGTTAAATCATAGATTAGAACAGCAGATAATCAGCTCTTAAAGTCCGAAACTGGAATCAAGCAGCTGGCTGACCATTTAGTTCTGAACCCCAGAGAATGTCACCCAGCAGGTGCAATCCATGCTGAACTAGTTGAATTATTCAATATAGAAACCAACTAACTGTTCATGTTTAAGTCATAACTTTAAGTTTCCTCCTCAGATTTCAATTATTGCCTCCGCTAATCCTTCCACGACCCTCAGCACAGATACATACCTTACAGAGACTTTCACAAGCAGAAGTTTAACAGCTCGGCTTAGCATTATAGCTGACAGTTAGTCCTTGATCATTTCACAGAAAAGCAGCACAATCCAATAGATTTCATAGGGCAGAGTTTTAAGCTATTTAATTTGGACCTATTCTGATGCCTCCCTGTGTAGATTTCATGGAGTGAGCCGCCCTTGTCACACCCTCATATAATAAAAGGCCAGTTGTGTCTCAATTAATAAACACAAAACTAAAAATAGAAAGGGGGAAAATAACATATTTTAAATGTTCCCCTATAACAGATTCTGCAGCTATCTCAGGCTTTGGACTCACACTCCAGTAGGCAGCTTAGGAACCACAGCAAATGGCGTAGTTGCCAAGTCCTTTCAAGTTAGAGGCTTTTTTAGGTACAGGAACTCACCAAGCTTGCTGGCACCTGATGTTGATGTAAAAACTTTCTTCCCTAGTGGTATCAAACTTGGGTCCTGGAATGTCATCTCTCTGAGAGAGCTTGATGACTTGAAAAGGCAAAGGACTTTATCCTTTACCTTTTTCTTTATGGTTTACGTTCCAGCTCATCCCACATTACAGGACCCCTCAGAGGTCTCTGGGAAACCAGGTGGGAACAGGGCTTGGATAGACATGACCAGATCCAACTGGAGTGAAGCAGACTTTGGCTCATGCCGATCTACAAAAATCTCCTTAACCCCACAATTTTTTTACTGTGTTAGCAAACTACACACAGTGTATAATATTCAACACCAACGATATCGAAAATTAAAGGAAGATGAGGCCTGTTCGGCGGCATTTCCAGAGCCTGGCTTGAGGGTTCAATGGGTGTGCTCTAACATCTGGCCCCTCAGAAGGAAAAGTACCCATAAAATAAACTGGTGGGAAATGTTTTTAAAACAGAAAAACCCGAGAGCATCATGCACCAATTACCCTTCTAAAACAACTGTGGACATCTCATGATAGATGTCCAGCCTTTCCCTTGCAAACAAGAGAAGCGGGGCTCTCAGTGACCCCTTACAGCCTCACTCAGTTAAAACTGTTACATCACTTGTCTCCTTATGTAGTTTTCCTCTGAACAGAAAATTACTGCTAAGTGTAGCGAAATAATTTCCATTGACTTGGAACTAACTTAATCCCTGTACTGGCTGTAGTCTTGTACACATGTGTTCCTATCACATGTCCCCTACTCCAGATTTTGGAGGAATGAGTAATTCAGAACTCCTTGGTTCTGAAGGGGTAAATTACATCAAATAAACTCACGATTAGCCACCATTTTCTATAATACTAACAAAAAGAAAAACAATATAACCTTCAGTTTACCAATATAATTTGGGTAATTACTAATTAGTCTCTTAGTCCTTAACCAATAATTAACTTCCTGTTTAATTTCATTTTCACTGGTAACAATAGCATTTACAAAAATCACAAAATCTTATCACACGGTTAGTTTTCTTTTAATCCCCTATTTCCACCAAATGAGCCCTGGTGTAAAACAACATAGGTGCCTTCCACTACCGTGAGTTTATTGGTCTCTGCTCTTCACCATTAAGTTGGTGGGAAGGGGGTCTCATACTCAGTGGGAAGGTTTGCATCACAAGAAAAAGTCACTGTAGTCCTATTTTTAGACTTTTTAGTCTTTCAAAGTAGGAGGTGAAGGAGACAGATACAAACTATGGCTGTAAGTTGTCATGGTATAATTCCCAAATTTGAACCTTAGCTTCCAAAATATGGGTACCAGCATTGGAATCCTCTAAGCTTAATTACCAGCTTAGACTCTGATAGGCTGGCCACCAATGCAGGACCTGCAGTGCCCGATAAAACTCCTGGTCTCCCCAAAACTTCCCTGGGACCTCCCCAGGATCCAGACCCCCTGGAATCTTGAATACAAGGAAAGTAAACTCTTTCCCTCCTAGGTTACCTTGGAAGATACTGGTAATTCAAACCCTTGAATCTACACACAGAGGAATCCCCTCCACCCTCCTCTCTCCCTCACCAGAGCAATACAGATTCAAGCTCTGTGAATCTAAAACAAGAATGAAAATTATCTCTCCCTTCTCCCACCAGTTCCCTGGTGAGTACGACTCATATTACCTTGAGCTCACAGGGAAAAATCAAAACAGGTCTTAAAAAGCAAAACTTTTAATAAAAAGAAAGAAAAAAGTAAATAGTTATCTCTGTAAATCTAGATGTAAAATATTACACACAGTTTTTTAAGTATAGACAATAGAAAGAAAGCTTTCTCCAGCAGAAATACGATTTAAAGATACTTTCAGCCAAATCACATTAAATACTCCACTAGCCAGATACACAGTTGCAAATACAGAAAAACAATTAAAAAGACTAAACTGTCCTTCTACTTTTGTACTTACAAATTGGACAGAAATTAGAGAGCCTGAGGTATGTGTGTCACTCTAGAGCCAGAGAGAAGAACCCAAAATCCAAAAACCACAAAACAAAGGTTCCCTCCCTGAGATTTGAAAGTAATCTTGTTTTCTGATTGGTTCTCTGGTCAGGTGTTGTTTGTTAACCCTTTCCAGGTAAGAGACATTAACCTCATAGCTATCTGTTTATGACATAAGTCCAGTGCAAAACTGAAGACAAAACAGAGAATTGGACTCAGCATTTGGGTACCTGCACGCTGAACAATCGGAGCCATCACTTTGGCGAGCCATGAATGTTCTGTTCCCAGAGTGGCGTCCATGACTGATGATGCACGGGGCGATATGGTCCCGTCAGAGAGGCACCGAAATGTTTCGTTCGTCTCTTTCTCGATGACACTTTGGATTCAAGATAGGTAAGGTGACAAGTGTTTCGCAGTGTTAATCACGGCCATAGAGTTTGGGACATAATAAATTGCCACTGGAGGTAGCTATTGAAGCGGGTTCCAAGAATTAGCAGGTTTTGTACGCTGTGGCTGTACGATCACTATAGAGTTGGGTCCTATGCTTGGGTGCAGAACCTAACCGCTTTTGTTCCGCGGTAGCTGTAATACTGTAGTTTGTTGCCAAATCCTCGGTTATGTCGAGGGTAGAGATTTACACTTCACTGAGTAATAATCCTTGGACTAAACAGACATCTGTTTGCAGTCATCAAATAGTGCAGGATATTCCTCGCTGCAATAAGCCCTCATATTTGTTTCTTCTTTAATGTGGTGGCACGAGAGTGCAAATGAGGGTTTAGAAGAACAGCCTGGACTGTAATCAAGGCGGTGTATAATTCCTCCCTAGGTGTGTGGTATTCTCAGAAACAAATATTCTGCTGCTGTGCCCAGTCATTTCATGCCACTCGATTTCATTTTATACACATTTGCAGCAGTCTAGCAAAACATGAGGTTAGCACAAATATTTGCCAATTTTGGTTTCCTCCACGAAATCGCGATAGATAGGTCCACAGCTAGTTCCCCAAATCATAGATTAATCTACGTGATACTGTCAGTGAAACGCCTATAGGGCCAGACATCACTAACTGCTGCTATTAGCCAAGAAATGGTCAGGGATGCAACCCCATGCTCTAGTTATGGCCCAAGACCTCTGACGCCCAGACACTGTGACATAAGATCACTGTCTGTTCATTCCCCCCGCCCCTGGAAGCACCAGGCATTGGCCACTCTCAGAAGATAAGGATACTGGTCTAGATGGACTACGAATCTGACCTAATGTGGCCATTATAGGGCCCCAAGATACAAGCCAATCTTTGCTTAGTGGCCAAGCCGCTTAAGTGGAATCTCTCTTGAGTCATCTGAGACCATGATTAACGAATAAGATTAACATACAGTGTGATCATATCAGTCAGTTGCGCCTAAGTGGAAGTGCTGCTATTCAACCATTTCAGAATGAGATTCCCCGTCCGC
>NC_133784.1:16433312-16440564 GCF_003597395.2 Chelonoidis abingdonii
TCCCCGCCCCCCCCAATGACCTCGTTCCAACACCGCATATCCTGTTTCATCATTGCGTGGGGATCAATTCTCTTTTCTTTCTTTAGTATAAGCTCACCCGTCCCCGCACTCATCTTAGTGTCGAATGCACATGGAAGACATGGGACTAACCTCAACCTTGTCCAGAAGGGATGGGGATTAGTAAGGGGTTCGGGCGAGGAGTGGGTGTGGGGATGCTTGGGGGCTTCTACACTGGCAGAGCAGGGTGTGTTGGACTTGCGGAGGGGAGGAGGGGTAGGGGGGTGCGCGGGAGGGGAGGTGTGGAGGAGGGAGCTGGGGGAGGGTACAGGGAGAATGTGGGTGGGGAGAGACAGGGGGGGGTGTGGCGAAGAGCGATGGGGGAGGTACAAGTGGAGGCTCGATGGGTGGGGGTGCGGGCATGAGGGCAGCACTGACGCTGCTTCCTCAGCCCTGTCGGCAGAGCCGAGAGGCACCTGACCCCCGCTGCTGAGGCGCAGGGTCCCTGGGGGGGCGTCTACTGCTGCTATGCTTGGAGCCGGCACTGCCTCTCGGGGAGCCCAGGGCTGGGGTGGCAGGGGAGGGCATTGGTGGCGGTGGGAGAGCCCAGGGTTGGGGTGTGAGGCAGCCAAAAATTTTTTTGCCTGGGGCAGCAAAAAACCTAGAGCTGGCCCTGCCTAGACCTGTGATATACTTCTCTGCTGGCTGCTCTGGGCACCTGAAACAACAAGCGTGCACTGCCGGGAAGTGGCTTGTGACCGATTTTGCAGCTTCCCTTTACTTCCCTGACAGAAATAATTTTTCTGACAGGGAAGCAAAGAAATCTGCGGGGAATGTGAATTCTGTGCCTGTGCAGTGGCACAGAATACCCCCAGGAGGACAAGGACAAGGGCCTGGAATTTTTATGAAGTATTTTTAAAGTTTCCAATAATTCTGAGGCCTTTGGCAGTCCTAGGGCATCTGGCCAAATTGATGTTAGCAGCTGCCTTAGTTGAAAATACTGACACTCTGCTGAGGCTGGCAGGTCATAGCATTTCCTTAGCATTAGAAAATGAACAAAGCCCTCATAGTAACTGGGAAAATCCATATGATGCCCCACGTTTGCCCCCAACTTCTATTGGGAGGCTGTTCCAGAATCTCATCCCTCTGATGATTAGAAACCTTGTTCTAATTTCCAACCTGAATTTGTACACTGCCAGATCATATCTCTTTGTTCTTGTGTCAACATTTAGCTTAAAAGAGCCTTTCCCCACTTGGTGTTTGCTGCTATAAATATTGTAGGGGGTAATCCCCTTCTCAACTTTCTTTCTGTTAGACTAAAGAAGAGAACAGCATATTAGAAACACTTTTCTGAAGGCTGCCAAGACAGTAGGATAGCAGGAAAGACTTGGGCCTACCAGAGCAGCTAGACTCTTCCTTCCACTCCCCCTTATGAGCACTCCTTCCTCTCTTTCCACTGCTAAGGCTCAAGGTGACAGACACCACCATCAACCTTGAATGGCCCAGCTCCTGGAGTTTTGGGATTAGGGGATAATTCAGCTTTCATTTAAAACCCATCAGTTTCTAGCTGTTTGTTGATGTGACCAGTCAGCCCGAAGAAACCAGGAGGTCAAAGATACCCGTGAGCTCACCAAAAATCTCATGACTTTCAGATGGGACCCACAGCACCACTGCAGTGCTGGCTACTTCTGTCTGCAGAGAGCCCAACAGTGACTCAGTGGGGTGAGCACCCCTAGTAACAGGACTGGAGTGTTAGCACTCAAACTTAGTGCACTGGCACCATTAACTATTTCATCACTAATCATTTTAGGGGGTAGAAGCGAAGCCCACTGGGGCAAGAATTGGTTGAGGAGGGAAGGAAGAGACTAGCAAAAGGCAACTACAACTGTTACAGTAACAGGTCATTGTCATTTCTCTTGGCCAGCTGCATTCCATGGTCATGCTCCTGCCCCAGCATCCCAGCAGACAGACAATGCACTCCAGTTATAGATCAGCTCAGACCCCATCAGCAGAGGCAGTTTATTGTTGAAATACAAATGGAAGACACCCCCATGTGACACTACTGAATACAAAAGACATAGAAAACTCCGAAACCCACCCTGCCCAGAGAGTTTAATCTTGGCACATTACCTATTCCCCTGACTCCTCTCCCCTGCCCAAACACACACTGCACATCTACTGCTCTGTTTGCAGACTGGAACGATGGATATACTTGACATTTTTGCTAAGAGATTTAAGTTGCAGTGTTTGCTAAAGCAGGGGTTCTTAACTTTTTTCTTTCTGAGCCCCCCCCCCCCACGCTATAAAAACTCCACAGCCCACCTGTGGCACAACTAGTTTTCTGCATATAAAAGCCAGGGCCAGTGTTAGGGGGTAGAAGCAGCACATTTGCCTGGGGCCCCATGCCACAGAGATTCCACCAAAGCTACATGGCTCAGGCTTTGGCTTCAGCCCCTGGTGGCAGGGCTCAGGGCCCCAAGCTTCAGCCCTATGCAGTGTGGTTTTGGCTTTCTGCCCTGGGCCCAAGTGAGTCTAACTGGCACTGTTGGAGGACCCCCTGAAACCTGCTTGCAGCCCTTCAAGCCCCCCAAGGTCCACAACCCCTGGTGAGAACACTTTGCGAAAGGAAGAAACCACAGTGGATGGTCCACTAACAGCACGACGGTCACTCTCACGGGTCAGCTCCAAAGAATTTGGCTTCCCACAAAGGACTTTGGCCAAGAGAATCGTATTACAAAGTGTTGTTGAGTTCACATGAACTGGAAGACAGAAGATAAGGGGGCAGGAGTATTACAGACTGCAGAATCTGATCGTACAAAAAAACACGGAATCAACATGCTCATTGCAATTAGCAATTCCTCGATCACCTGAATCATGCACGAAGGCAGGAGATATGTCACGCAGAAACAAGCTGAAGCCTGTCACAATAACAAAGAAGAAGAAAGTAGATGCCTCGGAGCATCAAGCTCGGCACAGCGCACAATCTGCCCCAGGTCAGCTCCCCACAGCCTGCGGCAATTAGTCAAGTTCGCCCTGTTGTTACCGCAAAAGAGGCACACCCATCCACCAGGGCTAGCCAGTCCACCCATCAGGTAAAGTTAAGAGCCACCTACAACATGGAACGGGTAAAAGTCATGCCCTTCGCAGCAAGCTAGGAAGGGCAAGAGTCCTCCAGGCCATGTCCCAGTCACCAAGATTCCAGGCTCCTCCCAGCCCTGTGGCCAAAACCAGTCCTCGCAAGTAGTACTGCGGGAGCCCCACCAGTGTCAGAAGCAGACCAGGACTATTGTTCAGGAAAAAGACGGTACTCACCTTGGTAACGTGTCTCGAGATGTGCCAGATCAATTCCAAAGGCCGCGCCACGTGCACGTCGTCCGGAAAATTGCCCCAGCAACACCCGGCGGGTCGGCAGTGCGCCACCGGCTGGCGCCTATTGCGGCACCGAATACAGCCCGCCGACCCGCCGCTCCTCAGTCCTCTTGCCGGCTACGTCCACAGTGGGGAAGAGGCGTGGAATGAAATAGGAGCAACACATCTCGAAGAACAACAGTACAAAGTGATAACCGTCGTTCGCCGATGCTGCTCAGAATGCATGCAGAGTAGGTAACCCAAGCCTACAGCGTGGGCGCGAGTGAGACTGGTAAGACAAACAACCAACCAAGAGCGCATCGTCCGGACTGCGCACCAAGCGCTAAGGGCAGAAAAAGCGTGCACGGAACGACCACGGCCACGACAATAGCCTTAAGGCACACGGCGAGGGAAGGCAACGAGGAGCTGACGCTCTCGCGGAAGAGCGGTAACCCTGGAAAGGTGAGCCAAAGATAAGTGTGATCAGGCCGCACCGAGATGATATGTTTCGAAGACAGGTAGCCCCATCCGTCGCGACGCAACAAGATTGGGAGGTTTCGAAGGGTCGGTGCGGTCAAGAAAACGCCAGCGCCCGACGAACAATCGAGTGAGACAAGCTCTCTCTGCAGAGAACGCAAGGTTTGGGTAACACTGAAGGAAACATGTGGAGGAATGGGAACCACCATGGGCAGAAAGCCTGGAGCGGACGAGAGTCACTTCTTATGGAAATACGTGAGGGCTCCGCCACTAAGCGCTGGCGACGGAACTTGCTCCTGGCCGATAGATGGCCACAAGGAACGCCAACCTTCCACGAAGTACAGAGAAGAGCAGGTTGACAAGGGTTCGAAAGAAGGGCCAGAGTTGCGAGAGAACAATGAGTCCCAGGAGGGGCAAGAGCGACTGAGGATACAGGCCCAGCCACTGAGACCTCGAACCATAGGGTGAGAGAAGGCGAGAAGAGCCTCCCTGGAGAAAGGAAGAAGCCCGCTAGTGGACCGAGGAAGAGCCGCAGTGCCTGGGTAAGGTGCCATAGATATCCAAGTAGCACTTGGATGAACCTACGGACAGACCGGATAACACAACAAAAACCCTTCCATGTGCCAGGTAGTACCCTAATGCAGGTCCTACTTCCAAGAGCACGTGCCTGCACTAGGGGAACAGCGCAGCTCGCAGGCTGCACACAGACAGACCGACGCAGGCATGTGAGGACCGAGTCGAGGTGAGAGAAGCCTCCGGGTCTTGTGAATCAAAGTCGGATGACGGCAGGAACGGACGGCAGACAGGTCGCAACACGTGGGATACCATTATGTGTGCGAGGCCACGCTGGGCGAGGAATAGGCAGGGCCTTGTCCGCGTAGCTTACGAGACTTTGTGCACCAAGGAACGGCGGAAGCATAAGGAGGGGGTCGACCAAGGAGCAGAACGCCCGAACAACAGCCGCGGTCCGAACGCGAAGGACAGAACAGGGGCATCCTTGCGGACGCGAAGAGTCATCGGGAAATGCCCCACCGCCGAAAAGAGAAGGACATGATCGGAAGAGACCACTGCGGGCTAGAAAACTGCTGAGCCGCGGCAACACGTCTGACCCGAAAAGAAGCGCCCAGAGACTTGCGTGACACAAACCCCACACGATCCCTCCGACAAAGAGGAAGGCGCGTCCCCCCTGTATATAGGCACCGCGGGTGGTCACCGGGACACAAGACAGAAGGCTCCGCAGGTGAGAAGAAAAGCCTCAGGTAGGCGACGCGCCCTCACTCCCTGAGGTTAGTCATGCGACAGCTCCGAAGGACCAAGACCCTGTCGATTCGTAGACCCCAATGTGACTCCCCAGCCAGAGAGGAACATCCGTTAATGAAAGTGACGGCTGCGGTGAAACGTAAACCCCGCACACACCCGGCGGAATTTCGCCACCACGAGGTAGACCTCTGTAGTTGACAAACGAGTCCATCTGCCCATGCGGACGGTGAACGAAGCAACCATATCTGCAGTGGCGAGGCGATGGCAACTTGTTACAAAATCACCCGCCTAGTGGCCAAGGCGAGACAGACCTGCCAGCAAGGCGGGAGAGAAGGCCAACCGCTGGGTGAAAAGGATGCGGAAGGCGGACGTGCGTCACCAAAATAAACGGCCCCGATAATCATCCTCGGAGGTACGGAGGAGGACTTCAAAGATATCAGGACCTAAAGATCCGACAGGTCCCTGAGATGTCAGTCGCGCGAACCTGAGCGGGAGGACGCGCGAACCAGCCAGTCGGCCAGGTAAGGGAAGACTACATACGCCACTGCGACAGCACACGGCCACTACATGCCAAGCATCGGGAAGACACGTGGCAAGAAGACAGGCCAAATGTAGGACTCGGAAGAAAGTGCCGGCCTCCGCACCAGAAAGCGGAGAAAGCGATCTGGAGCGGGTAGACGAAACATGAAAGACGCGGTCTCAGTCAGAGCACGAACCAGTCTCCGATCCAGGGAAGGATGAGACCCAAGGAACCAGCGAAACCGTAACGTCTCTACGAAGCGTTGAGCCGCGGAGTCGCAGGAGGACGGAACCTCCTTTCGAACATTGGGAAAAAAAATAGCAGGAGTAAAAACCCTCGCTCTGAGGTCGTAGGCACCTCTCATCGCTCCGATTTCAAAAGCTGAGGACTCCCCAGGAGTGCGCGTGAAGGCCCAAGAGGACGGGAGGGGAGGGAGAAGCAAATAAAACGAGATAACCAAACCACCGGCGCAAGACCAATGGCTGAAGTACCGGTCCAACCCGGGAGAAGGGAGAAAGGGTGGAAAAAAGAAGAGGATCGGAAACGGACTGGGCCTGCCTCTGCCCGACCTTCAAAAGTTGCTCGGTCCCGCGTGCGGTACGTGGCCTTCGGGGCGTCTGTTCCCCCGGACCGCGGCGTGCGTCGCTACCCGCCCCGCCGTCGAAGTCTTGGCAGGGCTGGGGGGGGATAAGGGCGCTGAGGTTGCGGCCGAAGGACCCCGCGGCTCGGGTCATCCCAGGGAGCGCATGATGATGACGGATGCTAAGCTGCACTCTGGGTCCCTCCTGAGAAGAGCCCCCTCCTCAAAGAGAGGTCGATGTATGATGCTGCAGCTCCGAGATAAGCCGGACACTGCCAAACCAGAGAAATCCGTCTCAGAAACGCCGACGATCGGTTCAAACGATCCGCGCGTCGAGCGCAGCCTTAACGGCTGTCCTGAATTCTCATGCCACTCTTCCACAGACGGAAACGTCAGGCAGGAGTCACCGACCAAGTTCAAACTTCCATGTCGCCAGTATAAAGTCATACTGCCACACGCTTGTGTTTGCACACACGTACTGAAGACCCCCATGAGAAATTACGGCCCAGCAGGTCCATACGGTAGCCCACGCGATTTGGGGCGGGGCGTGACCGCCTCCGCATCACGGATGACGACCAAGAGCATGGAAGGATGGTGGACAGGATCCGACCCCTGAGGGTACCAGATACGGTCGCTCCACCCTCTGCACGGTCGAGAATCGCTGGGAGCCAAAATAGACCCGCTGGCCTAAAAGTCGTAGAAGGGCAAGGCGACCCGTGGTGCATCAGATAAGATTCACTACAGATCCTCAACCTCGGCACCTCCCCGCTTAGATAATGCAAACCACCTGCGAGCAAAGCAGATAAGCGCGAGGCATAGGGCGCCAGATCGAAAGCCCCACGCGCCATCTGGCGAGGAGGAGATGAAAACCGGGGACCGGGCTCCCTTCAGGTGATCACAGAGCAGACGCTTCGAAGGATGCCCTGGGTCCGGGGAATCGCAACATCGGGGCTCGAGAGAACCTGAGGCCGCTGCACCGAGCTGCACCAGCAGATCCCACGGCGGAAAGGATCGCCTGAGCGATGTACGCAAGGCCCAAAAGACCACTGGCTGGGCGGCCGGAATCGCCC
>NC_133784.1:16440664-16444268 GCF_003597395.2 Chelonoidis abingdonii
ACCCGCCGGGTGTTGCTAGGGGAAAATTCTTCCGACGAACGTGCACGTGGCGCGCGCACACCTACTTGGAATGAATATGAGCAAGCACTCGAAGAAGAAAGGCCTGCAACACCACCCCACGGTAACAACTAGCACAGCAGGGCTGTGTGGGAACCCCACACATCTCCCCACTGTGTAAAGAAAAGATCAGCTGGTGGATGGTGCTGGGCACAGTGTTACTGCCTAGCTGGGCGGTTTGGGCGGGAGAGCAGGGCAATACTGTCCCTGAGCTGCTAAGCATGGGCTGAGCCCGCACCGAGCTACTCGCAGGGCAATCCCTCCTCCCACACCAGGCCTGTCCCCTAGTGTCACCTCCCCTGCTCTACCCCTCACCCTGGCCTCGATGTACTCAATCCGTCGCTCCAGCGCGGTCAGCTTCTCATTGAGGGTGGCGAGCCGGGAGCGGCAGGACATGTCTGCGGGAGAAGGGTCGGATCAGGGGCTGCACTGGGCTCAGGCTCCGCGGTACTCGGCCACTAGGACAGGTGCACCCCCCGCTCCGCCCACTGGGGAGCCCCGACCCCAGAACCCGCCTGAAGAGAGCGCGGCGGCCGGTGTGGCCAGGGTGGGGTGGAGCCAGGCCTGGGATGATGGAGTCGAACTGGGGTGGGTGGCTGGATGGGGGCGAAGGTCGAGCCGGCCCAGACCTCACTAGGACGGATGGGGGGTGGAGTCGGGGGTGAAGGTGGAGCCGGCCGGGGGAACCGGCGGGAGGAGCCCAACCGAGCCGAGTCTGAGGGAGGAGCTGAGCCGAGCCGAGCGCGCACGCACCGAAGGAGTTGAGGAAATCCGCGATCTTCTTGATGGAGCTGGTGTTCACTTTGATGTATTCGCGGTTGGCCCAGTCCTGGTGGATCTCGCGCTGCACCGGGTCCTCTTGCAGCGACATGGCCACCGCCACCCCATGCCTAGCCCCGCCCCCAGCGGCGCCGCCTAGCCCCCTGCCGCATTGCGCATGTGCATGACACGAATCACCAAGGCACATAAGCTGGCGCCCCGCTCTTCGTGAGCCAGAGGAGCCTGCCGGAGCCCCGCCTCCTTCCTGCCCCGAGCTGGGGGTGGACAGCCCACCTGGGGCACTCTGCCCTGGGAAGAGCCCAGGAGGGCGAGGTTAGCGACGGTCTCTACCCCCCTGCGGCCGCGCCCTCTGGCCTCAGCCCCCCCGTCTACAGCCACCTCTAGCCACCCCCAACTCTCCTTATAGCCACTGCTACCCCACCCCATATAGGCACCCCTCTGACCCTCCTTATAGCCAGCACCCACCCATTCATAGCCATGCCCCTCTGTAACCATCACAGCCATGGCTACTCCACCCACACATCCAGGCTAAGCTCTGTAAAAGGCATGTTAGTCGGAGCTGTTAAACCCCCAGGGAGCTTTTCCCACAAGGAGAGCTTTATACAATACACAGTCAGTGACTGATTACACATGTGCAGGGCAGGGACTTCAGTTTATTCAATGAGTTAGTAAACAAGGCTTTGGAATTAGTTGTAAATTACAAAAAACAACCTATGACAAGCCTTTCTTTCACCATTAATGAGCAGTTTATGTTCCCACTAATGAAGGCATTTGGATTGCTCTCCATTGATTCTTCTGTCCCAATAAAAGGCCAATGCAAGAAGGTAATTCTTACAAGGGCTCCAACAGCTGGACTGTTAAGGGAAGGTGGGTTCTGTGCAAATATTTCATTGATACTGTACAAGAACAGGGTAAGTTCTTTCAGTAAATATCACTTCTTTCACTTTGGCAACTAATCCAAACTTTCAGTGCATTTCTAGACAGAAAGCCACAGAGTTTCCCTTTGAAATCCATTCCCTAGAGCAGCAGAAAAGGAAAGGAATTTATATGGAAAAGAGTTTGTTAGGGAGTATCTGGAGGCAAGAACAAATAAAAATGGTTCTAGGTCTTCCTTTTTTCAATATGTCTGGGTGCAAAACTCCCAACTAATATCGACTGCACAGCCAACACTAACTGGGGACTAAATCCCATCTATAAAAGACCTGGCTACAAGTGAACCTTCTTTACTGTTGCACAGTATTAACATCTCATCATGGGCATACAGCCTCCAACGCACAGAGCCTATTCAGCTGTGACAGGTGTGGATTGTTTTGGATAATACCATGCTTCTATGCCATGGTGAGCTAACAGAAGGCTCAAGGGTCTACTCAGAGCTCTCTTCATCATCATCGTGCTCGGATCCACCCTCGCTCCCTGAAATGTCACCTTCCTCCTGGAAAAAAGAGAAAAAATATTTATAGAACCAAGGACTGCATGTAACCTTGGGGGCCTGCAGACACAGACTGCATACAAGTCCTCATAAGTGATAGTTGGCAGGCCAGAAATGTCAGTATTCAGACAAAAAAGGGCCCAATATTTCTCTCGTGTAGGTGTTGTCTGCACTGCAGAGCTGAATGGTTTGTACTTCATCAGCCATCTTGTACATTTGTTCCACCAACCACTCAGTGCATCTATGTTGCATAGCTTTAAGAATCCCTGAAATTTCACTCCATATCCAGTCTGCTAGCACGCCACTAGTACTCTGCTGCACTGATCTGAGCCACAAGGTCCTCTGGGACTGTATCTCTGTTTACTGCACCCCATCAGTCCATTCTCAAACATTTTTTGCCAAGCATTATAGGATTCCTCTGGTTTTGGAGAATTGTGGGAGCAGAGGTCAAACTCTCATGATTCCTTGTATCTTATAACTCACCAGCTTGCACAGCATTTCCAAGCTGTTTTAGCAACACAGTGGATACCAGCGAGTGCTGAAGTGGCTGCATAGGGCTGAGAGGTGTGTGAGTGGGTGGTGGTACTGACCCAAGGAGGAGAACTGGATGTGGAAGGGAGAGTGCAAAGAATCCTGAGGGAAGTGTCTTGAGGGGAAAGAGCAAAATCTCCTGCCTGATTCTCTAAACCTGCCTATTGTATAGCTCTATCCTGCTGTCTCTGATCCTGGAGGACTAGGCACTGCCACACCGACTGGGATAGGGAAGTTAGCTGGCAGAGGAAGAGGTGCTGGGTGGCAACAAGAATCATTAAAGGATTAGAAGAAATGCCTTATAGTGACAGACTCATTTGAGTTAGCTTAATGAAGAGAAAGTTAAGGGTTGACTTGATCACAATCTATTAGTACCTACATGGGGAACAAATATTTAATAATGGGCTCTTCAGTCTAGGAGAGAAAAACATAACACGCTCCAATGGCTGGAAGTTGAAGCTAGGCAAATTCAGACTAGAAATAAAGTGTACATTTTTAACAGCACAGTATTCTTGCCGGCAAGTTAAGAAGTATGGGTTGGATGAATGGACTATAAAGCGGACAGAAAGCTTGCTAGATCATCAGGCTCAATGGGTAGTGATCAATGGCACCATGTCTAGTGGGCAGCCAGTTTCAAGCGGAGTGCCCCAAGGGTCAGTCCTGGGCCGGTTTTGTTCAATATCTTCAGTAATGATCTGGAGGATGGCGTGGACTGCACCCTCAGCAAGTTTGGAGATGACACTAAATTGGGAGGAGTGGTAGATACACTGGAGGGTAGGGATAGGATACAGAGGGACCTAGACAAAT
>NC_133784.1:16444644-16529799 GCF_003597395.2 Chelonoidis abingdonii
AATTGGAAAGAGTCCAGCGGAGGGCAACAAAAATGATTAGGGGGCTGGAGCACATGACTTCTGAGGAGAGGCTGAGGGAACTGGGATTGTTTAGTCTGGAGAAGAGAAGAATGAGGGGGGATTTGATAGCTGCTTTCAACTACCTGAAGGGGGTTCCAAAAAGAATGAATCTAGACTGTTCTCAGTGGTAGCAGATGACAGAACAAGGAGTAATGGTCTCAAGTTGCAGTGGGGAAGATTTAGGTTGGTTATTAGGAGAAACTTTTTCACTAGGAGGGTGATGAAGCACTGGAATGGGTTACCTAGGGAGGTGGGTGGAATCTCCTTCCTTAGAGGTTTTTAAGGTCAGGCTTGACAAAGCCCTGGCTGGGATGATTTAGTTGGGGATTGGTCCTGCTTTGAGCAGTGGTTGGACTAGATGACCTCCTGAGGTCCCTTCCAACTCTGATACTCTATGATTCTATGAACAGTGAGAGTAATTCATTGTAATTGGAGTCATTCTCTATCAGTGACAATTTTAAACTCAAGATTGGTTGTTTTTTCTAAAATATCTGCTCTAGGAATTATTGTGGGGCAGTTTCCTATATTTTCCCTGTATGTTACAGGAGGTCAGAATAGATGATCACACTGGCTGTGAAATCTATGTTGTCAACAAGGTTTGGTTGGAGCTCATGCTCTGCAGCTTGAGAGGACTGCTTGAGAGCGCTGCTGGGGAAAGCCACTACAGCAGGACACCAGCAAAGGCGCAGGCCTCTCTCTTCCAGGGATGGCAGAGAGACAGAGAAACCACTGTCCTAAGCAGCAGGATCACTCAGGCCAAAGGTGGGGAAACAGGCAGAGAAAAAAAAAAGTGTGTATGTGTAAGAAAAGGGCACAAGCAGCTGGTGACTGGGAAACGGCCCTTAAGAGGGGCTGGTGGGAGTCTGCGCTCCTGCCTACAGAAGCAAGTGGGTGGAGCTACCCACTAGCTGCCTCTGGAAGTGTGCTGTAGGGAACAATCCTGCCCTTACCAGCGCAGTAGGAAGAGGGATAAAATGGGGCCTAATAAGGCATATCCAGCTTTCACTTTAATGACTACCAGGGGACACCAGTATTCTTCCCATTCCAACGGACACAAGAGGGAGCTGGAGTGTCTTTGCTTCCCTGTAGCCAGAAAAGGAAATAGGCTGGTTGATTTGGGGTCCCAGTTTTGGTTCATCTGGACTTTCTTTAGCTTAACTTCAGTCCAGGATGTACCCCCAGCCTCTGCCCAGCTCATCTGAAGAAAAGCAGAGCACTCCCTATTGATTTACCTACTGTGGCACAGGGCCTTCTCACTCTACCAAGAGGCCATGCCTCATCTTGAACTCAAAATAGCAAATGTTTAAGAAAAAACTGCATTTGGTGAGAATAGCAACAAGACTGATTGTGCTTGCAGCATTCAGGTTATTAATTCAGTCAAGAAAACCCAAGGGCTTTGCTGTCTGCATTTTTTTTTAAGCAGATTTTTTTAAGTAGGCAGCAGGACTGTAATACGGTGAGGAGAAAATGCTGTCATGGAGCTGAACAAGTGAGAGAGATGGTCTCTGCTCCTGCCCTGCAGAGAGAGCAGACACAAAGATCATCACAAGTGTAACTCAACTGAAATACCACCAGGGATGCTCAGGAACCATAAAAGCAATAGGCACTGCTGCCGTGTACAGAAATACCTCAGCAGGATCTTCTCTGGGGAGCTGGGAAACTCCCTCCCCTGGGTCATTCTCTTCAGAATCCTGAGACAGGATCTCTTCTCCCTAAAGTAAATGTGGTAAATACTTTATGAGGCAAATTCATGCATGGAGCAGCAATAGCAACCCCTGCTGGAACAGAAACGCACTGCATTTGATTGCAAATAAGATTTCTCTGCCGAGATGAGCTGCCGCGCCCCGCCCTGCTTCATTGCAGTGGGGGTGGGGAAAGAAAATGGTCAGGCTTGACCTCTTTTTTTTTTTTTTTTTAATATGAAATGAGGTTTGGCAGTTTTGGGGCCCCCAACTGCCCCTTGTCCTTTTTGCAAGTCGAAGTGCCAGCCATCAGAAAGAAGGGAAAAGGCAAGGGGCAGTCAGGACCCCTAAATGTCAAATATTGCAAAAATAAAAACTGTCCATTTGTTCTTGTCTCTGGATAGCATTTCTTGGTGCATGGGGCCCCAAACAACCCTGTGCACCAGTTATTCCCCATCCCAGCCTGCAGAATAGCAGTGAAGTGGTGCACAAGGACCTCTGAATTTCATCCAAGTGAGGATCAGTAAAAAATGTATGCTCTCTCAACTTAAAGAACTAGTGCAAAAATATACAGCATCAATTCCACTAAAAATGCAGACACCCACTGATATTTCCCTGAAAAAGCATGCTTGTAGTGCAGACAGTTAAACCAAAAGTAACTCTCATTTTTTAAAATGAATAGGGCCTTACATGACTCTGGGTTCTTTCTAGTAACACTACTGTTGGTGAAGACCAGTTGCAAGGGGAAAGGCTTGTGAGAGCAGTGTCTTTCTGTCACTGACTTCAATACAAAAAACTGGCAGGAGAATATTAATGTTACAGTGAAGCACTCAGAATTCAGCAAATACCAAAAAGTTAAGACTTCCTGTACAATCTTAACTCAAAAACACCAGGGGCAGAGTTATTACATCACAGTATCTGAATGACTTGGTCATATACTACAGTTCTGCAAGACCGCTGTCTCATTCAGTGCACAGCCAAGAGGGCAGGAGTAAACAGTGAATGACATAGGGGTCTACAGAACTCCTGCTTCATTCGGGGTCAAATTCTATATGCTAACATTATTGAAATTACTCTGGATTTAGCCTGGTAAAAGTCAGATCAGAATCTGGCCCTGACTACATAAGCTAGTTGGTGTTCAGTGAACAAAGTGGAGGCATGCTCACTAAACGATGAGCATAAACATATTAATATAATACACTTACAAATAATTCATTTTATTGATTGAAAACATTTACACTTAGAATTTATATTTTAGTTTTTAAGTGTATTTAAGGTGCAGTTTTACTCTGAAAAGCGACCATGCAAGAATGATTCCTTCCTATCTGCAAACTATATGAAAGGCCGATCTGCTGACTTTGATGACTAAAGTAAATGTATACTTCATCTTACTGATGATTATGATGATGTACAAGATGTAACTTGAGTCACAGTTTCCAGGCTGAGTTGCAGGGCTGGACATTAGGAAACAAAACATTGTTTTCTTTGTAATCTGAGCATACGGTATTCGATCTGGAGTCGAGAGACACTCAATACCTAATCATACCATTAGGTTTTTTAGAGTCACTTTTCCACGCTGAGTAATGCTTTTGTTTAACTTAATACAAACAATTATTTTTAGATGGCCAATAGCAATTTTGTTGTGGGCACATCTACTCTGTTTCTGTCCTAGTAGGTCATTATTTATCAGTAAATGTCAGACTCTTACCAGAAATCATCCCAACCTCAACAAGGATTTGGCATCAAAGTCAGCAGATCGGCCTGTCGTACGGTTTGCAGATAGGAAGGAATGTTTCCTAATGCATGTAGGTTCTTTTATTGTTTTTAATGTTTTCTCTGTAACGCTTTCTCCTTAGGATTAAACATGCTTGCTTGGAAAGAGCTGTATGGTAACTTCACTGTGGGAAATTACACTGTTTATAATCTCTGAGGAGAAGGCAACGTAAGCATGTTTAGCCAGTCTGCCTTGCTGGGGAACTCACAGTGTAGGCACAGGAGTGTGTGGCCTGGAAATATCCTGGTCAAGTGGGAGAGAGATGCGGGTCTTCAGCCAAGAGAGGTGATGGCTGGGGAGCTGGAAGCCTGAGAGTGGGTGCCCATGCTGGACCATGGAGAGGGAATACAGGTGCAATTTCCCTGAGCTGTGACAGAATCTAAAGCAAAAAAAAAGTGTGGGGGGACTCACTTCACAGGACTGGTAGTGCTGTGATCCTTACCTGCAGGTCCCTGTTTTTGAGGATGCCCACCCAGAATGCTTCCTGACAGTGGTTGAAGGCCAACATGGCTTTTACTCGGTATACAAATTGCTCCAGGGACTTTTTCAATAAAGGCACGTGGTTGGTCAATCCTAAGTCTTGGTGAATCTATGGGACACAAAAACACAGTGAAATTGCACCTAATTCTTGTTTAGCTTCTCCTGTTATTTAAAATCTATGCAGTGAGGCATCTTGGTGTAAAGAAGAGATGCAAAAGCAACCAGGGATCTTGTGTGGCTGGAATAGTCCGAGGAGAATGCTGCCATCTCTAGCCCCAAACACTTTTAAGCCTGATTTATATAAAAAAAAGATTAAAAATCTTTGCAACCTTATTTTAGCCTTTTACTCAAGAGGAGACAAAATTACTCCTCTGAGCAACCCAAAATTCCTGTCCAATATGGAGAAAGGTCAAGTGAGCCCAAATGTCCCTGTCCAGCCAGTAACTCCCATACACAAATCCAACTCATTCCCCTTTAATCTGTTCAGTTCTGTGGAGGGCCCAGTTTCTGCTGGAACCCATCTACTCAGCCAGGGGCCTGTAGCAGTGATATAAAACTCTTCCTATTGTCCTGGCTCCAAGCATTCTCACATGGGTTAAAAACCTAAGGAAATTTCCTGGTAAAACATTTCACTAGGCTGGAGTTAAGCTTGTAACGGTCAGGTACCGAAGAGAAAAACTGAAGAGAATGCTGATGCTGTTATTAGTTTCCTCAAAAGAGATGCAAACATGGTCTTTAAAGGCACAGTTAGGGCCATCCACTCCGCTGTTACTCTTCTTCCTCTGCTAAAATAGACCTTCCAGCACCAGACCTTCAAGCAGAACCTGCCAGGGGCCATGGGACAGCCAGAGCAATGAGCAATGGGATTTTCCTGGGACAGGAACATCAATGTACCAGATTCTGGGCAGTCAGTCAGTCTGAGGCAACTGAATCTTCTCTGCTCCTCTGCCAGCACTGGGATAGGCAGAGGAGCTCGGTGTGGGGTAGAAGTCAAGACATGGATTGGTCTCTGATGTGTAGTGAGGTGGAGTGGCCTCCCTCCCCACTCCAGAGCAAGGGACCACTATGGATGGGAAAATTGTCCTCTGCCCTACCTTGACCTCTCTGTGATGGCTGCAGAACTGATTTACCTGAGAGCCACGCTCTACAATGAACAGAGGGCTGGGACACCTCCCGCTGAACAAATCAGATGAATTACTTGCTTGAAGTGGAAGCATTCCCTACAGGAGATCCTGCTGGTTGAGCTAATCCGTCTCCTAAGCAAGATGCCAAGCAGGTGAGATTCTGCCCAGAGGAAGATGTTTTTTTGTCTCCTTGGCTGGAGATCTGCTTCTTGTGTCTCATCTTGTTAATGTAGGCTAGAGCTGACATCGTGATTTCTGTTCACAGTCCCTGGCCCAAATGAGACAGGAAGGCTGTTCCTCATACTTTTCCACTAGTATCTACAGAGATAACCATGTGCTGGGATCTCTTGGGTCACTCCTCTCCATCGGGGAGGGAGTGAGGGCTATGCCACCATCTCAGGGAAACACGAGGCTGCATCCAAACCAATTCTGTTCTTGTAGTCACCTTCCTGCAGGCTCCGTTGAGAGAACAGATATATCAGAAGAATAAATACCAGGGAGAGAGAGAGGAATTATTTAAGCTCAGTCCCAATGTGGACACAAGAACAAATGGATATAAACTGGCTATCAGGAAGTTTAGACTTGAAATTAGATGAAGGTTTCTAACCATCAGAGGAGTGAAGTTCTGGAACAGCCTTCCAAGGGGAGTAGTGGAGGCAAAAGACATACCTGGCTTCAAGACTAAGCTTGATAAGTTTATGGAGGGGATGGTATAATGAGATTGGTCTTTGACTATTAGCGGTAAATATGCCCAATGGCTTGTGATGGGATGTTAGATGGGGTGGGATCTGAGTTACTACAGATAATTCTTTCCTGGGTGTCTGGCTGGTGAGTCTTGCCCACATGCTCAGGGTTTAGCTGATCGCCATATTTGGGGTTGGGAAGGAATTTTCCTCCAGGGCAGATTGGCAGAGGCCGTGAGGGGGTTTCGCCTTTCTCTGCAGCATGGGGCACGGGTCACTTGCAGAAATATTCTCTGCATCTTGACAACTTTAAACCATGATTTGAGGACTTCAGTGGCTCAGACACAGGTTTGATACAGGAGTGGGTGGGTGAGATTCTGTAGCCTGCGTTATGCATGAGGTCAGACTAGATGATTATAATGGTCCCTTCTGACCTTAAAGTCTATGATTCTATGAACAGGGAGAGCATAGAGGTCAAGCATGTTCCTATGCCCAGGGTCCTATAATGGAAGCCATAATTCCCAGTGGCTGCAGGACCTCTGAGCTTAGTCCTCCTCACGTCCTTAGCCTTTGACAGATGATGCTTTGCAGGAAGCACAATCACTTCCGCCCTACTAAAGGAAGCCCCAGATGTGCCAGTTGCTGTGAAGGGTCCAGAACTCTGTTCTTCACTGGTGACAAAGCCTGAGGAGGGAAGGCATTGGAATCTCTTGTGCTGCTGATGGTCTAGCTGATCAATAGCTGAGTTAGGGAGTGACCTGGATCTTTCAATGCTTGAGGGTGGCTGCTGTCACAATCAGCAGCTTGGAGGATACCTAGGAGGCTGTGCATAATGAATAAGCCTACAGTGGGAAGGAGTGGGAGAAGTAGCTAGCCTAGGTCCTGGAGTCCCAGTGCAAAACCTCATGGTGGTAGGTAATATAGTCTGCAAGCTTAATATAATAAAATCTCTATCTAAGGCAAGTTAGTTATAGAAAGGTAAGGGAAGTGTCATCTGATTCATAAAGATCTACAGAATCATAATTTCAATAGTGACAGCCTCTGTGGCATGGCATGGGGAACTTGCTGCCCCATCCACCTGGCTCCCAGCTCCAGGTCCTCCAGTTGGTTGAAATTTTGATAATACAACGTTGTTGGAAATGGGTCGAGTTGGGTATCATTGAAAGCTCCTTCTGCCATGAACATAATGGTACTAAACATGACAAACCTAGAACAATTCTGTAGATAGATATTGGAAAAAATGTTTAAAAACCAACGTTTTATGAAAGCATAGTACAACAGGCATGCCAAACACGCAGCCCTCGCAAGTTAAGCTGTGTCCCTTGGCAGATAGTCTGTTTTATCAGTTAATGCTCAGAAAAGGACACCTGATTAGTTTTTTTTAATGTTACAGATTTCTATAAATGGAAGGAGTGCTTCAAGCTGATTTGCTATCATCAGCAAAAAAGCGGTCCAGTGATATTGATTATCAGCTTTGTTTATTATGCCAAGAGTGGTAACGAGGCACTGGTTAAGACATCAGTACTGGGCCAGAAATTACTGGAATCCATCCCCAAACAGTAGGCACACAGCTACATAACATACATTACATAACATAATTAATTACATTCCCAGACTAATTTATTACAAAATCCTTGTTTTTACTTTGGTCTTAATCATTTTTAGGCATCAGTGGGGAGACAAAGAATAGTGACTAGCAGTGGAATCTTTGGAGAATACTACTGCAGTGGACCTGGCTAAACACAACATTTGGTGGCACCTTATGTGCTATAAGAAGTGGGCCCATAACATGAATTTGGAAGGTTGGTGAGGAAGCACACTGAGCATCAGAAAAAAGCGGAATGTGCTGGAACAAGTGCCAGCTCTGGCAAGCATTTCGAGAAGAACACCTGCTTCTTCAGTAAGTCAGAAGCCATACCCTTAAGCACAGTTTCAACACTTGAGAGAGGTGTGAAACTATATGAAGCAGTCACTCTTAGAGAGAACATTGATAATACTGGATATCACCACACTGAGTGCTACACCAAGAATGCATATAATATATTGTGTCAAAAGATAAACACAACATAACCAAATATTGATTGTACTTCTGCAAACTGAGACTCAGCTGGAGTTCATTGCTTCACAGAGCTTTAGTGCAGTGGTTCTCAAAGCCGTTCCGTTGCTTTTTCAGGGAAAGCTCCATGTGGGCCGCACCGGTTTGTTTACCTGCCGCATCCACAGGTTCGGCCGATCGCAGCTCCCACTGGCCGCAGTTCACCGCTCCAGACCAATGGAGGCTGCGGGAAGCGGCGTGGGCCGAGGGATGTGCTGGCCGCCCTTCCTGCAGCCCCCATTGGCTTGGAGCAGTGAACCACGGCCAGTGGGAGCCGCGATCAGTTGAACCTGCGGACGTGGCAGGTAAATAAACTGGCCCGGCCTGCTAGGGGCTTTCCCTGAACAAGCAGTGGAACTGTTTTGAGAACCACTGCTCCAGTAGATGGGAAAATGGTGGTGATGTCCAAAACAGAGGCTATGAGCAGAGAAATATGTGCTTTGAATGGGATTGAAGAGGAGCAAATGGTTAGCAGAAAGGCTCTTAAAGCACTTACTGAAGATGAACCACTGGATATGGATGTAGTTTTTGGCAATCCTATCCACTGAAATGAATCAGAGAGCATATCCTTAAAAGCTGCAAAAGAAGTGGCACTATCAAAAGTAGAAGCACTAATCTCAACAGTAATATGAAGAGACTGTTTGCAGCTGCTAAATTTTTTTTTACAGAAAAGCATTTTGTTCTGCAGTACCTGAGCATTTCAGGGATCCATAGCTGATGCCAAACCTGAAAAAAATAACAGTGTGTGACCTATACTATTACTACTTTAAGTGGTGCTTTGGTGGTTTTAGTGACTTCAGCAGCAGCAAGTATGACAGTAAGAAAGCAGAGCACAAGGCTGCTATTTTACTACATGTATGAGTACTTGAATGAAACAGGTCTCCAACACATACACAACAACCATGAGGTGCATGTATAATCTACTACTACAAGTGGTTGTTGGTTTAACAATTCATTCCAAAACACATTCAGCAAATTACTCAAGCAGCTTTTGCACAGCAGCTTTGACTGCGCCACTTACAACTACAGAGTTCTCTGCCTTGACGCTGCCACTGCAAACAGTGTTCTTTGCCTCTTGGAGCTGAATGAACGTTCCCCCAAACCTCATCAAGCGTAGGTGTATATTTTGTGCTGTGGATAACTTAAACTTCCCTGAAGATACAGGAGATAGCAAAGGTATGCTTCATGCTGCTGTGATGGTCTGCTATCAGGGCTGTATTAATGGGGAGCAGTCCCAGCTTCAGATCAGAAATGTTTTCCTATCACTCAGATCATTAAATGCCACTGCACTGCCAGGTTTCCAAGTCCTTTCAAGATGTGACACCACTGGAAGGCTGGCTGGAAAGGCCAAATTATCATATTGGAAGGCACTGGATTCAGCCTCCATAAACTCTCTCCTCAGTCTGAAGGTGCTCAGAATGGTTGAGGCAGTCACTGATTTGGTCATAAATTCACTGGAGGCATTGATATGCCAAGTTTACCAACATTATGACACTTGCAGAGCTACGTTAGTGGATGTTTGCCAAGAAGCAGACAACAGGAGAAAAACTGCCACCAAAAAGGGGTGCATTTATACCTGCTATTAAGAGGGCAAATTATCAAGCAGTGAAATGGCTCCAGGATAATCGAGTGCATCCAAAACTACCCTTCCTTGTCAGGAATGAGTTGGTCTTGGAGGATAGACTGATCATACTTGTGTGTGAAATACTATGTGCTCCTGAATCAATCCTTCAGCTAATCAAATGCTTGTGTGCAAAGACCAGATGCTCACCTCTCTGCAAATGTTTGGCCAGCAGCCTGCCATGTACTGAGATGTGCAAATGCAGCACTGACAAGGATCCGTGTGTCCCTGTGTCTAGCAGTGGTGCTCTAGACGGAGACAACACTGATGAAGACTTTGATGAATAAATGTTTTCAGTCCTAAATGCCAAATCTAACTTCCCTAGCATTACCAAAGAGCAGTGTCTTTTTTATGTAAGCCATGAATCCCTGTGTTAAAGTATAATTAAACAACCGCTGATTTTTAAACTTTTTCTTGAATATATATCTATAGAATTGTTCTAGGTTTGTCATGTTTGGTACTATTGTGTTTGTGGGAGAAAGGGCTTTTGAGTGATACCCAACTCAGCCCATTTCTGACGACATTGTATCAACAACATTTCTACCAACTGGAGGACCTGGAGCTGGGGAGGGCTGTTGGGGAGCATGAGTCCCATTTGCCAGGCCACAGAGGATGAGACCACTGAATTTATGATTCTGTAGATTTTTATAAATCATATGACCCTCCCCTACCTTTATATCATTAACTTGCCCACGGAACTGCATACTCTCCCGGACTAATGGGCCTTGACAACAGAGGAGACCGAGCAGGTAAGTAAACCTGGGAAGCATATTCTCTGGGACAGCTACAAGGGAGTGCAGAACAATTTGTAGGCATCCGTCTGTGCTTATTGAACCCAGAGCTGCATTGCTGTTGGGACACTTCAACCATGACAGGACCTTTATCTTGGTCACATTCCTGGGAAGAGGAGTCCTGTGTGGGACCCCTGGAGACACCATGTGAGGAGGCAGTGGTGACAGACACACACAGAAATCAACACAGATTAGTAAGGCCTTGCAAATACAAGAGCTAGTGTAGACTCTAGAGTCTCCCTTACCTTTGAATGGCCACACATGTGATGAAGTTGTCTGGTGCTCAGCTGTAAAGTTTTCAGCAAACTCTGCACATCTTCCTGTAATGAAAAGGACCCCTGAGTCTCTGGTACTGAATTTTCAAATCTATAAGAATTTACTACCCATCACAAAGGATAACTTGGAAGCAAGAATATCAGCTCTCCTATTCATCCTACCAGTGCTGCAGAGATAATAAAGACACACACTCTGTCCACTCCACAAAAAATACCCAACAAGTTAAGACACGACAGCCATAAGGGAGCTGAACTCTGTGCATAGTCTCATAACCAACAAGAGAATGTGCTCACCAGACGTATCATGGGTACCACTCTGTTCCACAGCTCTGCAAAACAGCCAAGTAAAGCCAGAAATTTTGAGCTGAATCTGTTCTCTATTCTCTAGCAGAGAACCCAGCACCTATAGGATCAATGTGCCTTGGGGGCGGAGAAATCACTTTTCACAAGCAGCTTTACCCACTGGCTGAAATGCCATTGCAGTCACAGAGCAGCCAGCCCCACATTGCAGCCCAGGCAGCAATAACATGTAGTCTGTAATGCCCCCACCAAGCTCAGAGACTGAGACCAACATCTTCAAAAGTTTGGGTAGCCACAAGTAGCAATTTGGGGCCTGTCTAGAGTTTCTAGTGGGGACTGTGCACCCTAAGGATCTTCAAAGCTGGCATCTGAGCACACTCACACTGTCCAAGTGCTCTGGGTCTCAGATATGGCAGCCTAGGAGAGAGCAAAGAGAGAGCACACTCCTGCCTCCAGAAGCAAGGGAGCAGAGCTTCCTAGTTCTCTGCAGCCTGGGGAGGACGCTCCAGGAGAAGCGTTTAATCAGGCACAGACAGGCTGATGTCAGATGAGTCTGGTTCGTTAGCACTTACCACAAATGTGCTCCCTCCTTCCAGAGACTGCTCAGAGACTGGCAACTGAGACATCACATCCAGCATGGCCACAGAAGTCCCTGGAAATGTCAATTTTTTGGTGCCCAAATGATTTTTTTTATATGCATCTGGGTTTCATCTCAGCCCTATTCATGATACCTTGAAAGCCTCAAATTCTAGGCAACTATGGAACTATCAACATACTTTCTCCAGTGGGCCAGACAGTCATGGTGCAGACCACAGCATGTGAACTAATCATTTTCAGCCAAACTCTCAACTACTCTGAGGCACTCTCTTAGTTCAGCAAGAATTTCCAGCAAGGGGTGGCCAACCCTCTGTCATGCTGGGTACAACTCAATGGTCTTAGGGCATCAGCACACCACTAAACCCCACAGTCACAGTCTGGGGATGGAGGCAAGAGAGAGGAGCAGCAGCAGGCAGGAGGTCTGCTGCCAGCACCCTAAGGCCAGTGGTCTAATGATCTCCCCCAGCAGAGCCACTTACTGATGCTGCTTGATGTGGTACACAAGGAGCCAGCCAGGACTGACTGAGGAAGTGCTGGTTGTGGCTCTGCTGTTAGGTTGCTTTGGTGTCAAAACACTGCAAGCTCCAGCTGTTCCTGTGCTCTGCGAATGTGGTGTCCCAGCAATCAGTTTCCAGGCCAGAGGATTCTGTGTGTGTGAAAAAAGGTCTGGCCTGGAGATTACTTTCCACTCTAGCAGACATAGGCCAAGCGACAGAGATCCATGCCATGAAATTTGTGACCTCCAGCTTCTAACTCCACCTGGCACAGACCACAAAAAGCCACCTATTGACCTACCAACAGCACTCTGCTACCGTATCAGCCTGCATGCATGTCTCCTAGCCCATCGTTTGATCTAATGGGCTGGAGGACATGACATAGGTCACCTCAAAACTGCCTATTGAGTGTATAAATCCATCACTTGTAACCAAAGTTCACAAATGAGGGGCTTGCTTTAACCCCAGTTGTATTTAGATGACTACACAGCTGAAGTGATGAAGATGGCTCTTCTCAAATCTGCACTGCCCAGGAGGCTGCAAACATTATTTTCGGATGTAGACTATGTAAGTATGATCCATGCTTTTGTCCTCTCAAGATTGGACTACTGCAATGCACTCAAGAAGCCGGCTGCTGCATTCTGCTCTTACTTCAGCTTCCAAATGGATATCAGGCAAGTGTCTGTGCCTCTGAAATTCTTACCCTGTGCTTTTTAAAGCTATAATCCAAGAGAGGCATGGCAAGCTTCAGGAAGGCTTCCACAAAGAGGCGGCCGTACTGTGAATGCAGAAAGATGATAAATAAATACGTCACACAATTTTTCTTATTGCATTTGGCTATTCCACCAACCAAACTTTAAATTCCTCTTTGAGTGAGCCAAGGGCAATTCCACATTAGCAAGGAATTCAGGTAAACAGGAAATGGTTCCTCTCTTTTAGGGCAATCTCTTCTAAAGGTCCATCACAGCTCTCTCCTACTTAAGAACTAGATTTGGATCTCCATTTCCTGTGAGGAGTTGCACTGAAATCCAACTGCAAACAAATCTGGTAGCTTTAGAGGCAGGGACATTTCCTTTTGCTAGTGATTAAAGTTCCTGTCATGCACGGGGCTATATCATATTACTAGGACTACAAAATGAAACAATAAGTAGTACACAGCAATGAAGCAGCCAGTCTATGAGGTCCCAGCTGGAAAGGGGAGGGCAATGGAGGGACACACACTGCTGCCTTCTGGGCTCAGTGTGAAAACTGCCTGCGGCTGCTCTGTGAGCCCTTACTGTAGTTATGTGTGTGGAATTCTACAGGCAGCAGAGGCCGGGGAAGTACTAGCAGTGGAGCTCCAATGGAGTCATGCTGTTAGGCAGTCTGGGCACGAATGAGGGCAGAGAGCCAGTGCATTTGGGCATGAGATAGAGGCAGATCTGCTGCCTGACCTAATAGAGAGGAGGAGCTCTGTAACTGTTCCCCACCCCACCGAGGGAACAATTCCTGAAGGACCACTATCAGGCTGCCATTCTCTGCAAACTTGAGTTCTCACTTACCTTCAGGCAAACGCTGAGCACGGGCCTGCTGTCAAACACCTGCTCGGAGAGAATGAGAGAGCCAGGTTAGCCCCACTGGGATGGAGGAAGGAACAGTGGGAACAAGAGCAAGCAGGTAAGAACTAGCACTTAGCTGATAGTACCCCCAGTGTTAGGGTAGCAGTGGGAAGCCATGCTCAGCTGGAACCATTCCCTGATCTAAGTGGTGGGGGAGGGGAGGTCTTCTGTGAATAGTGTGGGGAGCTGGATGCATATCCATGTGGATAGGAAAGAGCAGGGTGTATAAGGTACTGTGGATGTGTAGGGGGTACATCAGTGTGGCAGAAAAGAGGAAGAGAGAATGATATTGTAACCGAACCTAAATAAACTAAATCGTCATTGGATGAAAAGTGCTGTCCAAGGATCAGAAACTGGCTAGGAAATGAAGAGTTTCAGTGGTCAGTTTTCATCATGGCGAAAAGGTTAACATCAGGAGTCCCAAGGTACGGTGCTAAGAAGGATGTTTAATAATCTACAAAGGGAGGGGAGTAGAGAGGTGGTGACGCTGGCAGATGACAAAATTATTTAGGCAAGTCTGCAGTTCCTCACAGTTCTCTCCAGTCCTGAGAGACCTAACCCAGCTAGGGTACTGGGCAACAGAACAACATACAAAATTCAGTATCGACAAGTGCAAAGAAATGCACTTTGGAAGGAATAATTTTAAACTACTCATATACCTTGCAGGATTCTAAATTAACTGCATCCATTCTGCTCAATGTGCAGCTGCAATCAAAAATCAAACAAAATGTTGGGATGCATAAGGAATGGGCCAGAGAATGACTGGTAAGCTTGCAAAGGTTGTAAGCTCAATAGCATTTCTGTGTCTGTCTGTCTATAACACAACAACTTCTGAATGATGCATAGGCTCAAAATTCCAGGGAACGTTTTAGGAGTGAATGACCAGAACCGTACTGATTTGGGGGAAAACTATAAACGGAAAAATGGAGGAACACATCACACCCCTGGCATCTGTTTAGTACAGCCACAGCTTCAATTCTCCATCACACAACTAGTTGATGGTACTCACTAACACCAATACCTTTACTCACCCTCCCAATACAGTTCAACATGTTGATACACTGACAATTTTATCTCCCAGGCAAGTAACAATATTGGTGAGGAAGGGGACATGAGGGACTGGGAGCGTGCACACACAGCCTCTGGCATGGGGGATCCTCATATGGAGGAAACGGAATAGGAGCAGACAATCTCTGGCAGAGAGGGAGACTGGGGAACCCTGGTATGCGGTAATGGGGGAAACACAGAGTGCCTGCCATGGGCGGGCAAGGAGGAAATGGAGGACATGGAGGGAATGGGGGAATGCGTGTGCACATAGGGCATCTGGCATGAGGAAGAATGGGGGACTGTTGGAGAAGGGAATGGGGAGCAACAAACCTCTGGCATGGGATGAGTGGGAAATATGGGATGCACAGAACTCTTGGCAGGAAGGAAATTAGGAGGAGTTGCAGGTAATGTCTGTAATAGAAGGGATGGGATAGGAGGTTGGCACACTGGAGCTTGTGGAGGGGAATGGAGGAAAGCAAGGAGGCCCTGGGGTGTGCAATGCACTCAGCTCACACTACAAAGTGAGCGAACACTCACACAGAAAATATAACACCACAATTCTATAAACCAATGGTATATCCTCCTTTAGGATGCTAGTTCTGGTCACCCCATCTCAGAACAGTGATAGCAGAATGGGGTTCACAGATAGGCAACAAGAATGATTGTGCAGTATGGAAAGAATTCTCATATGCAGAGAGACTAAAAAGGTATATTGACTGAGTACATGTCACCTCAGGACAGGATACAGAGGTAAAGTTTCTAGACACCATGAATCACATGACATCTGTTAAGTACATCAGAAGCAGGAAGCCGGCCAAACAGTCAGTGAGGCGATCGAGGTGGTAAAGGAGCACTCAAGGAAGATAAGGCCATTGCAGTAAAGCTACATGAATTCTTTGCATCAGTCTTTACTGCAGAGGATGAGAGGGAGGTTCCCACACCAGAGCTATTCTTTTTTAGGTGACAAATCTGAGGAACTGCAGAACTAATAAGTGTGCTATGTAACCTATCACTTAAATCAGCTTCTGTACCAGATGACTGAAGGGTAGCTAATGAGACACCAGTTTTTTGAAAAGGCTCCAGAGGTGATCCTGGCAATTACAGGCCCATAAGACTAATTTAAGTACCAGGCAAATTCGTAGAAAATATAGTAAAGAAAAGAATTATGAGACATAGATTAACACAATTTGTTGAGGAAGAGTCAACACAGCTTTTGTAAAGGGAAATCATGCCTCACCAATCTATCAGAACACTTGTGCGGGGGGGAGGGGTCAACAAAGAAGTGGACAAGGGTGATCCAGTGGATACAGTTGTACTTGGACTTTCAGAAATCCTTTGACAAGGTCTCCCACCAAAATCTCTTAAGAAAAGTAAGTAGTCATGGGATAAGACAGAAGGTGTCTCATGGATCAGTAACTGGTTAAAAGACAGGAAACAAAGGATAGGATTAAATTATCAGTTTTCAGAATGGAAAGTAGTAAATAATCTTGGCCCCCAAAGATCTGTACTGGGGCCCGTGGTGTTCAACATATTCATAAATGATCTGGCAAAAGGGTAAATAGTGACGTGGCAAAATTTGAAGACAATACAAAATTGCTCAAGATAGTTAAGTCCAAAGCAGACTGTGAAGAGTTACAAAGGAATCTCCAAAAACCTAGGTGACTGGGAAACAAAAAGGCAGATGAAATTCAATGTTGATAAATGCAAAGCAATGCACTTTGGAAAACATAATTCCAACTATACATGGAATCATAAAAGATTAGCTCCTGAAGTATCTTCCAACCCTAATCTAGTCCAGTGATTCTCAAACTTCTGTACTGGTGACCCCTTTCACAGAGCAAGTCTCTGAGTGCGGACCACCTCTTATAAATTAAAAACACTTTAAAATATATTTAACACCATTATTAATGCTGGAGGCAAAGCGGGGTTTGGTGTGAAGGCTGACAGCTTGTGACCCCCCACGTAATAACCTCACGATGCCCTGGGGGATCCCCACCCCCAGTTTGAGAACCCTTGATCTAGTCCAACCCTCTGCTCAAAGCGTCTAAATCATCCCCAACTAAATCATCCCAGACAGAGCTTTGTCAAGCCAGGCTTTAGAAACCTCTAAGAATGCCGATTCCACCACCCATTCCAGTGCTTCACCACCCTCCTAATGAAATAGTTTTTCCTAATATCCAACCTAAACCTCCCCGACTGCAATTGAGACCATTGCTCCTTGTTCTATCATCTGCCACCACTGAGAACAGCCTGGCTCCATCCTCCTTGGAACCCGCCTTCAGGTAGTTGAAGGCTGCTATCAAATCCCCCCTCACTCTTCTTTTCTGCAGACTAAATAAGCCCAGTTTCCTCAGCCTCTTCTCATAAGTCATGTGCCTCAGCCCCTTAATCATTTTTGTTGCCCTCCACTGTACTCCCTCCAATTTGTCCACATCCTTTCTGTACTGAGGGGCCCAAAACTGGACGCAGTACTCCAGATGTGGCCTCACCAGTGCCAAACAGAGGTGAATAATCACTTCCCTAGATTTCCTGGCAATGCTCCTAATAATGCAGCACAATATGCTGTTAGCCTTCTTGGCAACAAGGGCACACTGTTGACGCATATCCAGCTTCTCGTCCACTGTAATCCTACGGTCCTTTTCTGCAGAAACTGTTGCTTAGCCAGTCAGCCCCCAGCCTGTAGCAGTTCATGAGATTCTCCTGTCCTAATTGCAGGATTCTGCACTTGTCCTTGTTGTCAGGGAAAACCGAACCCCCCACCTCATAAAAGGGAAAAGGAATTGATCAGCTTGCTTTTAATTAATAATATATTCCAAATAAGGCAATGATAGTATGTACTGAGCACACTGTGTTTTGCAGTTTTAACCTTTATAAGCTTGGTAAAATTTGTAAAGGGGAGAGCAGTTTGTCACTTGCGTGGGGCTATGCTGTCTCTCCCTGCATGCATGCTTGTATTGAATAAAGGTGCCTCGAGGTGTCTGATCTAAAAACAACTGTGTGGTCTAATTTTCCACAACATTGTTGAACCTCATCAGATTTCTTTCAGCTCAATCCTCCAATTTGTCTACCCTCCAGGGTACCTACCTCTCCCCCAAGCTTAGTATGATCCATGAACTTGCTGAGGGTGCAATGCATCCCATCATCCAGATCATGAATTAAGAGGTTGAACAGAACTGGCCCCAGGACAGACCCCTGAGGCATTTCGCTGGATACCAGCTGCCAACTGGAAATTGAGTGGTTGATCACTACCCATTGAGCCTGATGATCTAGCCAGCTTTCTATCCACCTTATAGTCCAACACATCCAATCCATGCTTTTTTAACTTGCTGGCAAGAATACTGTGGGAGACCGTATCAAAAGCTTTGCTAAAATCAAGATATATCACGTCCACCACTTTCCCCATATCCACAGAGCCAGTTATCTCATCATAGAAGGCAATCAGGGTTGGTCAGACATGACTTGCCCTTGGTGAATCCATGTTGATTGTTCCTGATCACCTTCCTCTCCTACAAGTGCTTCAAAATGGATTCCTTGAGGACCTGCTCCATGATTTTTCCAGGGACTGAAGTGAGTTCCCCGGATTCTCCTTCTTCCCTTTTTTAAATATGGGCATCGTTTGCTTTTTTCCAATTGTCTGGGACCTCCCCTGACCCACATGAGTTTTCAAAGATAATGGCCAATGGCTCTACAATCACATCAGCCAACTCCCTCAGCACCCTCAGATGCATTAGATCTGGCCCCATGGACATGTGCATGTCCAGCTTTTCTAAATAGTCCTTAACCTGTCCTTTCACCACCGAGGGCTGCTCACCTCCTCCCCATACTGTGTTGCCCAGTGCAGCATTCTGGGAGCTGACTGTGTCTGTGAAGACCAAGGCAAAAAAATAATTGAGTACTTCAGCTTTTTCCACATCATCTGTCACTAGGTTGTCTCCCCCGTTCAGTAAGGATCTGAACTTTCCCTGACCACCCTTCTTGTTGCTAACATACCTGTAGAACCCCTTCTTGTTACCCTCACATCCTTGCTAGCTGCAACTCCAATTGTGCTTTGGCCTTCCTGATTATACTCCTGCATGCTTGAGCAATATTTTTATACTCCTCCTAGTCATCTATCCAAGTTTCCACTTCTTGTAAGCTTCCCTTTTGTGTTTTAAGCTCACTGAAGATTTCACTGTTAAGCCAAGCTGGTTGCCTGCCATATTTGCTATTCTTTCTGCACATCGGGATGGTTTGTTCCTGCAGCCCTCAATAAGGCTTCTTTAAAATACAGCCAGCTCTCCTGGACTCCTTTCCCCCTCATATTAGCCTCCCAGGGATCCTGCCCATCAGTTCCCTGAGGGAGTCAAAGTCTGCTTTTCTGAAGTCCAGGGTCCATATTCTGCCTGCTCTCCTTTCTTCCTTTTGTCAGGATCTTGAACTCAACCATCTCATGGTCACTGCTGCCCAGGTTGCCACCCACTTCTACTTCCCCTAACAATTCTTCTCTGTTTGTGAGCAGCAGATCAAGAGGAGCATGGCCCCTAGTTGGTTCCTCCAGCATTTGCACCAGGAAGTTGTCCCCAACACTCTCCAAAAACTTCCTGGATTGTCTGTGCACAGCTGTATTGCTCTCCCAGCAGATGTCAGGGTGATTGAGGTCCCCCATGAGAATCAGGGTCTGTGATCTGGAAACGTCCGTTAGTTGTCCAAAGAAAGCCTCGTCTACCTCATCCTCCTGGTCTGGTGGTCTAAAGCAGTCGCCCACCACAACATCACCTTTGTTGTTCTCGCCTCAAAACTTAACCCAAAGACTCTCAACAGGCATTTCTCCAGTTTCATACTGGAGCTCTAAGTAATCATACTGCTCTCTTACATACAGTGCAACTCCTCCATCTTTTCTCCCTCGCTTGTCCTTCCTGAACAGTTTATAGCCATCCATCACAGTGTCCCAGTCATGTGAGTTATCCCACCAAGTCTCTTTTATTCCAATCACATTATAGTTTCTTGTATGTGCCAGGACTTCCAGTTCTTCCGGTTTGTTTTCCAGGCTTCTTGTGTTCGTGTACAGGCACTGAAGATAACCAGCCAATTGCCTTACTTTCTCAGTATGAATCAGGATGGCTCCCCGGTTGCACCATCCTCCTTGTGTTTCCTCTTGGTATCCCACTTCCCCATGTATCTCAGGGCTTAGATTTCCATTCCCTGGCGAACCTAGTTTAAAGCTCTCCTCACTAGGTTAGCAAGTCTGTCTGCGAAGATGCTCTTCCCTCTCTTTGTTAGGTGGATCCCATCTCTCCCTAGCAATCCTTTCCCTTGGAACAACTTCCCCTAGTCGAAGAATCCAAAGCCCTCTCTCCGACACGACCTGTTACATCTGTAATACTTTTGACTGACATTTAGCTCTAACATACAAAATGATTGGATCTAAATTAGCCGTCACTGCTCAGTGGAGTCATTGAATAGTTCTTTGAAAACATACGCTCAATGTGCAGTGGCAAGCAAAAAACCTAACAGAATGTTAGGAACCATCAGGAAAGGACAGATAGTAAGAAAGAAAATATTATAATTCTACTATATATCCATGGTACCCCCACATGGTACGCCCACATCTTGAATACTGTGCACTGTCCTGGTCACCCTATCTCAAAGAAGATATATTAGAATTGGAAAAGGTCCAGAGAAGGCAACAAAAATTATTAGGGGGATAGAATAACTTCTGTATGATGAGAGATTAAAAAGAGTGGGACTTTTCAGCTTGGAAAAGGGTTGACTAAGAGAGGATATGATAGAAGTCTGTAAAATCATGAATGGTGTGGGGAAAGCGAATAAGGAAGTGTTATTTACTCTTTCACATAACCTAAGAATCAAAGGTCACCCAACAAAATTAATAAGCAGTAGGTTTAAAATAAACAAAAGGAAGTACTTCTTGCACAATGCACAGTCAATCTATGGAACCTGCTGCCAGAGGATGTTGTGAAGATCAAAACTATAACAGATTCAAAAAGAATTTGATAAGTTCCTGCAGGATAGGTCCATCAAAGGCTACTAACCAAGATAGTATGGGATGCAACCACATGCTCTGGGTGTTCCTAGCCTCTGATTGTCAGAAGTTGGGAGTGGACGACAGAGGATGGATCACTCAAAAATTGCCTGTTCTATTCATTCTCTCTGAAGCACCTGGCATTGGCCACTGTTAAAAGACAGGATACTAGGTAGATGAACCATTGGTATGATCCAATAAAGCAGTTCTTATGTTACTCAAGCCAAGAGCTCACGGAGTTTAAAGAAGGATTGAACATTTCTGTGGATAACAAAAATAGAGTTAAAGTAGGAAGTACTAAAAAACAAGAGTTTTGGAAGGAACTAAACCACTTGTTTCATCCACCAGCCTCTATCTAAGAAGCTTAGTGTGACAGCTATGGCAATTTCCTGCACTATCTTTGGGTGATCTTACTGTATTAAGTTTGTGTGTCATTGTGGGCCACAGATTGTATGTAATTCCTTGGGGGAGAGTTAGCAGAGTCCTTCAGGAATTAAGAACAGTGGTGTGCGATAAGGCAAATTCACTCAGGTTGTACCACCACCAGAGAGGTATGACCACCTGTAGACGCTCACATATCCTGGTTCAAACTGGGTTCCCCAGAGACCCACAGACAAGGAAAGGACTTTTGGATAAATAGCATTAGTTTAAACTGACTCAGAATCTTCCTTCTGATCTAACAAACAGACAAGACCGTCCGTCCCAGTGGGCCCCAATCCCTTCTGGAAAGATGTGACTCTAAGAACCCCTCAAATCCAACTGGCAAAGAGTTCACTGTTCTGTCAGCAACTCCTAGCAAGCCTGACAAACTCACTACCCATAACACACTGTTGTCATAGTATTTATTTATAAAGAATGTCATGTGACGTATCAAATGAAAGCCAGTGACACACTGGTCAATAATACCATTGCTAAGTATATGCACTAACACTATATTTGGCATAATGTATGTCTACTGATGTTGTGCTTTGAAGTCTGTAATCAAAGAAGTGGAAAAACAGATTTCTTCCAGACACAAGAGAAGATAGTTATCTCTCTGTCATATGTAAATGAAGTAGGGCTGTCAAGCAATCATAAAAATTAATTGTGATTAATCGCACTATTAAACAATATTAGAATATCATTTATTTCAATATTTTTGGATATTTTCTACATTTTCAAATATATTGATTTCAATTACAACACAGAATACAAAGTGCACAGTGCTCACTTTATATTTACATTTGATTACAAGTATTTGCACTGTAAAAAAACCCAAAAGAAATAGTATTTTTCAATTCACCTCATACAAGTACTGTAATGCAATCTCTTTATCATGAAAGTTGAACTCACAAATGTAGAATTATGCACAATAAAAACCGCATTAAAAATAAAACAATGCAAAATTTTAGAGCCTGAAAGTCCACTCAGTCCTACTTCTTGCTTAGCCAATTGCTTAGACAAACAAGTTTGTTTACATTTGCAGGAGACAATGCTGCCTGCTTCTTGTTTACAATGTCACCTGAAAGTGAGAACGGGCATTCTCATGGCACTGCTGTAGCTGGCATCGCAAGATATTTATGTGCCAGATGCGCTAAAGATTCATATGTCCCTTCATGCTTCAACCACCATTCCAGAGGACATGTGTCCATGCTGATGATGGGTTCTGCTCGATAACAATCTAAAGCAGTGTGGACCGACGCATGTTCATTTTCATTATCTGAGTCAGGTGCCACCAGCAGAAGGTTGATTTTCTTTTTTGGTAGTTTGGGTTCTGTAGTTTCCACATTGGAGCGTTGTTCTTTTAAGACTTGTGAAAGCATGCTCCATACCTCATCCCTCTCAGATTTTGGAAGGCACTTCAAATTCTTAAACCTTGAGGAGTGCTGTAGCTATCTTCAGAAATCTCACATTGGAACCTTCTTTGCATTTTGTCAACTCTGTTGTGAAAGTGTTCTTAAAATGAATAACGTGCTGGGTCATCATCCAAGACTGCTATGACATGAAATACATGGCAGAATGAGAGTAAAACAGAGCAGGGGACATACAATTCTCCCCCCAAGGAATTCAGTCACAAATTTAATTATCATTTTTTTTCAAATGAGCATCATCAGCATGGAAGTATGTCCTCTGGAATGGTGGCCGAACTATAAAAGGGCATACGAACGTTTAGCATAACTGGTAGGTATGTAATGACAGCTGTACGACCATGTGAACCCTGTTCTTCACTTTCAGGTGACAATGTAAATAAGAAGCGGGCAGTATTATTGCCTATAAATGTAAACAAATGTATTTGTCTTAGCCATTGGCTGAACAAGAAGTAGGTTTGAATGGACTTGTAGACTCTGAAGTTTTACATTGGATTTTTTTGAGTGCTGCAAAATCCTACCTCAACACCTCAAAGTGGCACAGCAGTGATCCTGGCTTGTCTGACAGCGAGGATAGCGGAGTGTATTCTTAAGTAGGTTCAACCATGCTATTAAGGTGTCAGACTACCAACTCAGGGAAAGGACAGATCTCCTCCTTCTTGAGATTGGGTGCTAGCTAAATTGAGGCGGTAAACATGCCACTGACAGCATAGCCAGCAGGTGGATGAAGAAATGAATTAAACAACAGGAATAAATGGGCCCCAACTCCTTGTGCGCTCCTCGATCTGTTCTACAACCGTGGTGGGGAATTCAGTCGATGAGAGGCTATTAAGAATCTCAGGAGCCAGAAAAAGGACTTACCTCTCAGTGTGCACCTATAACTGCAGGACACTGATGAGAGACGATTCGATCAACCATCTAATGGAGGAGAAGGCAAGCACAGCCTGCAACATCCTTGGTCTCTGCGAAACACGACGAAGAAAGGAGATGGAAGTGAAGTGGAGACATGAAAGTACCATAATGTTGGGAAAAGGAGAAGATTGGAGAACTGCTGCAGGAATCGGCTTCATCGTCAACAAGAAATGGTCTTCAAAAATCATCTCCTGCAAGTTCAAGTCATCATGCATTGGAATGATGCACCTCCAACTGAACAAGAACAGCACCCTCAAGATTATTCAGATCTATGCTCACACAAGCACAAGCGAAGATGACGATATGGAAGAATTCTATCAGGAGCTCAAGGATACCGTGGCTCAAAAATCCAGATATACGATCACTATGGGAGATTTCAACGCCAAAGCTGGAAGAGGGAAAGAAGATGAAAAGTTCATTGGAAGGTATAGCTCAGTGAATGGAATCTACGAGAAGAGCAACTAGCAACTCTGGCGGAAACGAAAGAAATGTTCATTGATAACACCTGGTTTAAGAAGGCGGCCAAGAGACGGTGGACATGGATCGCACCCAATCTGAAGAACAAGAGCAAGATTTGCTATATTCTGATCGATAAGCGGTGCATTGTACAAGACTTCTCAGTAGTACCATCATTTAACACTGGTAGTGACCATCACTTGCTCAGAGCACAGCTCAACTTAAATGAAATGATGGAGAAGATGGCAAACCAGAAACAGCAGCCAAAAATATTCGATGATGCAATCTTGAAAATGAACATTTCCAAGGAAGACTGGAGTCTTACAGATAACTGCAATGAGGATTATAAAAACTTCACTGATAAACTGAGGCAACGCATGAAATTAGCCAAGAAAGAAAGACCGAAAAGCGCGAAGAGAAGAATCTCAGAGGAAACTCAGAACTTGCTAGAGAAGCAGAGGAATATGAAGCGAAATGATGGTGACAAACTTGAGTACTCCCTGCTCTGCAAGTTGATAAGAAGAAGACTAAAGGAGGACTTGAGAAGTACCAAAATGAAAGGCTCTTAAAGATGGCTGAAGATCACAGAAGCCTCAAAAAATGCAAAAGGAAATTGACACTGTGCAGGTCGACAATAATGGCACTGAAGAACTGGAAGGAAAACTAGTAATTGACATAACAGGGATGGAAGCAGTCTGCAAAGATTTGTACACCGAACTGTTCTCAGATAAGCGTCCCAGTACCAACACTGCAACAGACAAAGAGCATTTACTACCAGTCCTGTCAGCAAAGTTCAATATGCAGTTCACCAAATAAAGGAAGGAAAAGCCCCAAGGTAAAGATGGATTGACAAGTGAAATGATAAAAGCTGGAGGCCAAGATCTCTGGGAAACCCTTGCTCAGAGGTTTAGCCGTTACTTGGAAATGCAGAAGATACCATCTGGCTGGGAGGAGTCCAACACCATTCTGCTGTACAAGAAGGGCAATTGTGAAGATCTAAAGAACTATTGTCCAATATGCCAGCTCTCACATGTCTACAAGCAGTTCACCAAAATAATAACGAACTGACTCTCAGAGTTTGGATGAGCAGCAGCCAAGAGAGCTATTGGACTATAAACCAGCTATCGGAACGCTCAAGGGAATACAAATTCCCTTTATGTATTGCCTTCATTGACTATGAAAAAACTTTAGACAGTGTAGAGATCAATGCAGTGTTTAAAGCTCTTGCAGAACAGGGCAACGACACACACTATTAAAGGAAGCAAATTAGACTGCACTACAGATATAACTTCATTTGATACTCCCCTTCGAATCCCAGTTAAGAAGTGTGTGAAACAAGGAGACAGTTTCACCAAAACTCTTCACAGTCTGCCTCAAAAAGGTAATGAGGCGGATGAATTGGAAGGGTGGAATCAGCATCAACGGAGAGAAGTTAAACCATGTCAGCTTTGCGGACGATGTTGTGTTGATTGCCGAAAATACTGTCAAACTACAGAAAATGCTGTGAGAACTCAACACAAAAAGCAGCCAAGTCAGACTGAAAATTAACCGCTCCAAAAATTTAGGCAGTCTGATAGCTTGCCAAAAGCCCAAATAACAATCAAGGGAGAACAAATAGAAGAAGTTGAGCAATATATCTATTTGGGCCAAGAAATTAACATGCGCCACAATCAGGAAGGTGAACTCTCGTGAAGAAAGAAAGCAGGTTGGTGTACATTCAATTCTATCAAGGATGTCCTCCAAGGAAAAATCAACAAGGCAATACATGCCAGCCAGCCTCTTCAAGTCAACAGTACTGCCAGCAATGTTGTACGGCAGCGAAACATGGGCACTGATGAAGACAGAGGAGCAGCAACTGTCTGTCACGGAGAGGGCAATGGAAAGAATTCTGGGAATTTCAATCCATGACTTCATCCCCAATGAAGTGATCAGACAGCAGAGTAGAGTGCAGGATATTGTTGCTGAGTGCAGGCATAGTAAAATGCGATAGGCCAAGTATATAGTGAGGCTCACTGACAATCGATGGACAGCAGCTGTCACCAAGTGGCACCCATGAGAACTGAAATGACTACTAGGGTGACCAGACAGCAAGTGTGAAAAATCAGGATTGGGGTAGGGGTAATAGGAGCCTATATAAGAAAAAGACCCCAAAATCGGGATTGTCCCTATAAAATCGGGACATCTGGTCACCCTAACGACTATTCAGCCGACCTCCAAAGAGATGGGAAGATTTTATCATGAAAAGACATGGCCACATATGGAAAAGGAAGGCCAGGATACGAGAAGAATGGAAGACGTGTTGTCATTGGCGCAATTTATATGAGGGCTAAAGGATCAATCAATCAAGGTGTGATCAAGGTGATGTAACAACAACAAAAAAAATCTACAATTGTAAATTGCACTTTCATGACAAAGAGATTGCACTATAGTACTTGTATGAGGTGAACTGAAAAATACTATTTATTTTATTATTTTTACAGCGTAAATACTTGTAATTAAAAATAATATACACTTTGATTTCAATTACAACACAGAATACAATCTATATAAAAATGTAGAAAAAGATCCAAAATATTTAATAAATTTCAATTGGTATTCTATTATTTAACAGTGTGATTCATCGCAATTAATCTTTTTTTTTTTTTTTTTTAGTTGATCTTTTTTTTTGTTTTTTTGGTTAACTGTGGATTGAGATCAACAGCCGTGAATTTAGTCACGTGTTGTTGTGCAATAGAGCAATGGGAGCTACAGTTTTCATGTAAAGTCACCAGGAAATCCTGGGTTGTGGGGTGATATGAGACTCAGATGGCGCACAAGCCCTGAAGAACAAACTAGCAGGATGCCTTTCAAGTCTACTGCACTATGCATAGGGGGTTGCAAAGACAAGATCTGTTATCCATTGTCACTGCGGACCAAATCCTCAGAGGAGTGTCGGGTTGATTCATGAAGGAATGGAATCCTGATTGACTGAAAAAGACAGGTTACTCACCTTTGTAACTGTTGTTCCTTCGAGATGTTTTGCTCATATCCATTCCAAGTAGGTGGTTGCACGCACCCGCGTGCACGTTGTCAGAAGAATTTCCCCTAGCAACCCCCGGTGGGTCGGCAGGCGCCCCCTTGGCGTGGCGCCGTTGCGGCACGCATATATACCCCTGCCGACCCGCCCGCTCCTCAGTTCCTTCTTGCCGGCTACTCCGACAGTGGGAAGGAGGGCGGGTGTGGAATGGATATGAGCAACACATCTCGAAAGACAACAGTTACAAAGGTGAGTAACCGTCTTTTCTTCTTTCGAGTGCTTGCTCATATCCATTCCAAGTAGGTGAATCCCCAAGCCTTACCTAGGCGGTGGGGTCGGAGTTGGGCACTGCCGAATGCAAAACAGCCAAGCCCAGAGCTGCGTCGTCCCTGGATTTGTTGTACCAAGGCGTAATGGCAGAGAAGGTGTGCACCGAAGACCACGTAGCTGCACGGCATATCTCATGGATCGGCACACGAGCTAGAAAGGCAATCGATGAGGCCTGAGCCCTGGTGGAATGTGCAGTCACTCGGCCTGGAGAGGCGTGAGCTAAATCATGGCACGCTCGAATGCACGCCGTGACCCAAGACGATATTCTCTGAGATGAGACGGGTTGACCTTTCATCCTGTCTGCCACGGCGACAAAAAGTTGGGGCGTCTTACGGAAAGGTCTGGTGCGGTCAATGTAGAATGCTAGTGCTCTACGTACGTCCAGCGAGTGTAATTGCTGCTCTCTACGGGATGCGTGAGGTTTAGGAAAAAAAGACCGGGAGGAATATGTCTTGGTTGAGGTGAAAGGATGAAACCACCTTGGGAAGGAAGGCCGGATGCGGGCGCGCAGCTGCACCGTTGTCCTTGTGGAATATCGTGTAAGGTGGGTCCACCATGAGAGCGCGAAGCTCCGAAACTCTCCTAGCCGATGTAATGGCTACAAGGAACGCCACCTTTCCACGATAAGTACAGGAGAGAGCAGGTTGCCAAGGGCTCGAACGGAGGGGCCATTAGTCTCGACAGAACCAAATTGAGGTCCCAGGAAGGGGCGGGGCAGCGGACCTGAGGAAAAGGCGCTCCAGCCCTTTGAGGAACCTCGAGACCATCGGGTGAGAGAAACAGAGGAAGCTCCTTCTCCGGGATGGAACGTCGAAATGGCAGCCAGGTGTACGCGCAAGGATGAGAGTGCGAGACCCTGCTGCTTGAGGTACCAGAGGTATTCAATATTTTACATGGATGGGAGCCTGTGCAGGTGTCGCATGGTGCGCCTGACACCAGCAGGAGAACCTCTTCCACTTGGCATGTAGGTAGCTCTAGTGGATGGTTTCCTGCTACCCAGGAGGACTCGCTGCACTGGGGTGGAGCAGTGCAGCTCCGAGCGACTCACCAATCAGGAACCACGCCGTCAGGTGGAGGGATTGCAGGTCGGATGGAGAAGTACCTGCCGTGGTCCTGGGATATCAGGTCCTGATGGAGAGGCAGGGGAACGGGGCTGGCTACTGAGAGGTCCAGCAACGTGGTGTACCAGTGTTGGCGAGGCCACGCTGGGCGATCAAAATCACTCGAGCCTGTCCCTGCGAAGCTTCACCAGGACCTGTGCACTAACGGAAAGGGTGGGAAGGCATACAGCAGGTGGGTCGACCAAGAGACGAGGAAGGCAGTCCGAGATCGAGCCCGGGGCGAGACCGCGAAAGGAGCAGAACCTGGGACACTTCCGTTGCTGCGGGAGGCGAAAGAGGTCGATGTGGGGAAAGCCCCACTTCTGGAAGAGAGATGAGCTACGTCCGGTCGAAGTGACCACTCGTGGGCTAGAAATGACCTGCTGAGGCGGTCCGCTAACGTTGTTCTGGACCCCTGGGAGGAAGGAAGCCACCAGATCCATGGAGTGGGCTATACAGAATTCCCATAACCTGATCGCCTCCTGACAAAGGGAAGAGAGCGGGTCCCTCCCTGCTTGTTTATATAGTGCATCGCGGTGGTATTGTCCGTGAGCACTAAAACACAACGGCCTCGCAGGTGGTGAAAAAGGCCTGACAGGCGAGGCGGACTGCCCGTAGCTCTCGATGTTTATATGCAATGATAGCTCCTGGGCGGACCAAAGGCCTTGTGTCCGACGAGCCCCCATGTGAGCCCCCCAGCCCAGAGATGATGCGTCCGTTGTCAGGGACATGGACGGTTGCCTGGGGTGGAATGGCATGCCCGCACACACCAGGGAGGGGTTTTGCCACCAGCGGAGGGAGTGTAAGACGCTGCGTGGGATTGTGACGACAACGTCCATGCTGTCTCTGCGTGGGGGGTAAACGGAGGCTAGCCAGATTTGAAGGGGGCGAAGGCGGAGCTTGGCGTGCTTGGTGACAAAAGTGCAGGCCGCCATGTGACCGAGAAGGCTGAGACAGACCCGGGCCGAGGTCGTCGGGAATGCTTGTAGGCTCTCTATGGCGTGACTATTGCTGGAACCGGCTCAGGGGAGCGAAGCTGTTGCGAGCGTCGTGGAGTCCAGGACAGCCCCAATGAATTCTATCCTCTGAGTGGGAACGAAGATGGACTTGTCGAAATTGATCATGAGGCCCAAACACTCGAACAGCTCCATGATGACGGCTACGTGTGGCGGCGACCTGGGTCTCGGAGGTCCCGCGAACAAGCCAGTCGTCCAGGTAAGGGAAGACGCATATGCGCTGACGACGGAGGAAAGCGGCCACCACTGCCATACATTTTGTGAAAACACGTGGGGCAGTGGAAAGGCCGAAGGGAAGGACCGTGATTGGAAGTGACGATCTTGCACCATAAAGCGCAGGTAGCGTCTGTGTGGGGGTAAAATCGAGACATGAAAGTACGCGTCCTTCATGTCGAGAGCAGCGAACCAGTCTCCCGATCCAGGGACGGGATAATAGTCCCAAGGAAACCATGCGGAACTTCAACTTCTTTAAGAAGGCGTTGAGCCCGCGGAGGTCTAGGATGGGTCGAAGGCCTCCTTTCGACTTGGGATTAAAAATAACGGGAGTAAAACCCCTGCCCCTGAGTTCTTGAGGTACCTCCTCTATGGCTCCGATTTCGAGAAGCGTGCGGATCTCCTGCCAGAGGGAGATGCTCGTGAGAGGGGTCCCTGAAGAGGGACGGGGAGGGGGTGGAGGGAGGGGGTGAAAATAAACTGGAGATGGTAACCAAACTCCACCGTGCGTAAGACCCAACGATCGGAAGTTAGTCGGGTTCCACGCCGGGAGGAAGGAAGAAAGACGGTTGGAAAACTGTGTAGGAGTCCGGGGAAGGACTGGTGCTCTGCTCTCGACCGCACCTTCAAAAGTTTTGCTTTGGTCCCGGCGGTGGTTTGGCGGAACCATTATTCTGCCCCCTTGAGAACCAGACTGCGTCTCTGGTTCACACCGGCCACGTCTTCTATTAAAGTCCTGTCGAGGCGTGTGGGGGTAGGGCGTTGAGGTTGGGCCCGAAAAGACCGCCGTTGGGTCTGCGGAGTGTGCATCCCGAGGGAACGCATTATAATACACGGTTGTCCCTTGAGGCTTTGGAGCCTAGGGTCGTGTTTTTCAGAGAAAAGACCTGGCCTTCAAATGGAAGGTCTTGAATTGTGTGTTGCAGTTCGGGAGGTAGGCCGGAAACCTGCAACCAAGATATCTCCGCATTGTGACTCCTGATGCACAGTCCTAGGCCGCCGAATCCGCAGCATCGAGGGAGGCCTGTAGGGAGGTCCGGGAGATCTTTTCCCCTCCTCGAGCAGGCTCTGGAACTCTGGGCGGGAGTCCAGCGGGACCAGTTCTGTGAATTTGCCCATGGATTGCCAGGTATTAAAGTTGTATCTACTGAGAAGCGCCTGCTGATTAGCGACGCGCAACTGTAGACGCCCTGCAGAGTATACCTTGCGTCCCCAGTAGATCCATACGCTTAGCCTCCCGCGATTTTGGGGCGGGGCTTGCTGGCCATGGCGCTCCTCTCGTTCACAGACTGCTACGACCAGAGAGCAGGAGGAGGATGGTGTAAAGTATTCGTACCCTTTAGATGGTACCATATACTTCCTCTCCATGCCTCTGGCCGTTGGGGGATGGACGCCGAGAGATTGCCAGATCGAGTCCGCTTTAGCCTGGATGGAGCGGATAAACGGCAGGGCTACACGCGTCGGGGCATCGGAAGATAGAATGTCCACGACCGGGTCCTCCACCTCGGGACCTCCACCTGGAGGTTGATGCTCAGCGCGACACGGCGGAGCAAGTCCTGGTGGGCTCGAAGGTCGATGGGGGGCGGACCCAGGTTGATGTACCCGCTACGCCTCATCCGGCGAGGAGGAGGACGAGAGACCCGGACCACTGGCTCATGCTGTGACTCCTGTTCCAGAGGGGGGTCAGCTTCTGCTGCGCCCTCAGGGTCCTGGTTACAGCTGAAACTCGTCATCTGCTGGGGAGGACGACTGATGGTGGCCTCTGGTACCCGACGGACTGAAGCCCGCTGACCGTGACGTTGTCGTGGGATCGCCCTGGGCTTGCGGTGGTAGGCCCAGGCATCCAGAAGGACCACTGCATGGTTGTTCCAATCCCTGGGATTCAGGGAGGGCAGGGCGTGGGGGTCCAAATCCCCATACAGAGCGCTGTCTGGCGGGACGAACCCGAGGGTGTCTCGACGGCCAGGGCGGGAGCGGATAGTCCGTGCGGTGGGTACCGGACGTCACGCCGTGCCGGAGAGCGGTACCGGGAGTCATATCGGTGCTGAGAATCGGACCGGGACCTTCGACCAGCACGCGGTGCCAGGGGAGGTCGACCGGGACCGAGAGTAACGACGGTGGGATCGACTCCCCCGGGAACGGTGCCAGGAGCCAGACCGCCTTGATGAGTACCGGTCCGGAGAACGCGACCTGGACCGGTGCCGCGAGTACGACCAGCGCCGAGAGGGGATCGGTACCAGGACTGCGAGCGGCGTCTGGATGCTGATCGGCGGTACGAGCGGGAGCGGTGCGGGACCTCGACCATGAACGGTGCCTGTCCGTCGCCTCGGTGGACGTTGGCCTGATCATCGCCGGCTTTCCCGCCGAAGAAAGGACCCGCACCGGCGGTGCCGGGGGTTGAGGCAGAGTAGGCTCTGTGAGCGCAATCAGTTCCCTCGCCGTTGCGAAAGTCTCCGGCGTGGTGGGAACAGCGAGCTCAACCAAGGCATGCGCCGGGAGCTGTCTTGCACCGGACTCGACGGCTCTTGCCTGGCCGGAGTCGACGGTGCGGGAATCACCGTGCCGCGGCAGCTGGCGGTGCCAGACGGCTCGGTCTTCCATGCTCAGACTGCGGTGCCGAAGATGCAGCCGCAGGAGCCTTAGGCTTCTTTGCCTTTGGGACAGGGAGCGGTGCCGGTTGACTTCTGCGCCAGAGACTGTGGTGCCGAGGTGTTTTGGCGGTACGGCTGTCTCCGGTGCCGATGGAGCACTTCTGGCCGTGCGGACTGCGGCGCACTCGGTGCCGAAGCTGCAGGGGTCAGGGCCGCCTCCATCAGGAGCTGCTTCAACGAGAGTCCCGCTCCTTTTTAGTCCGTGGTTTGAAGGACTTACAAATACGGCACTTGTCCGTAAGGTGGGATTCCCCCAGGCACTTCAGGCAGCGATCATGGGGTCTCCCGTAGGCATCGGCCGTGGCGACAGGCCGAGCACTGTTTGAAACCGGGAGAGCCAGGCATGAGCCCGGGCCCCAGGAGGGTGAGGAGGATTGAACCTCAGCCCTCTATCTATATACAGTAACTATACTAACAACTACTAATAACTACTAACAACTAACAGTCTACAAACTAGAACTATGAACTTAGAAAGACAAAAAACGGGTGAAGAGCTAGGGAAGGGGAGGTCAGCTAAGCCGCACTCCACTGTTCCAACGACCGACACGGGCGGTAAGAAGGAACTGAGGAGCGGGCGGGTCAGCAGGGGTATATATGCGGTGCTGCAACGGCACCACGCCAGGGGGCGCCTGCTGACCCACCGGGTGTTGCTAGGGGAAAATTCTTCCGACGAACGTGCACGCGGCGCGCGCACACCTACTTGGAATGGATATGAGCAAGCACTCGAAGAAGAACCAGCAAGCTCTGTAGAAAGACTTTGTGGGTGATAAAATGCTTTAGTCAAGGTTGTAACTTGATAAGTTTTAGTCTCCAGAAAGCATGTCATTCTCTTATTTTATTTATAACCATTTCTGTTTCCATTATTCTTAATACTTATTTGAATCTGTTTTGTTAATAAATTTATATTTGTTTTCAGCATAGATTGATTACAGTGCTCTGTTGCTGTAAAGGACCTGATCCTGAATTGTAACCTTCTAGCTATGTGTTCACTGTCTGTTTGGGGACAACTTACCTGGTAATTACTGTGAGTGTCCAGTGACTGGGGTTGGATACTACAGAGGGATGCTTCTCAGGAGTTTGGGGACTGGGGTACACTAAGTGTTAGTATAAGGCAAAGTGAGAGCTGGCAAAGTCCTAAGGAATTATCTGGGTGGTGAACTGGCACATCAGCAAGTCTCTCTCTTGCTGAAATAGAGGGGTAGCACAGTGATCTTCACAGTGGACACTCTAAGAAAGTGTCACAGGATTGGAAGGCTTTTGTTTTCTCTCTAATGCCTTCACTTTAAGAATAAATTTGCTTGTTTAGAAAGAACTGGGTAGTAACTTATAACTGCGGGCAATTACACTGTTTATAGCCTCTGAGGAGAAAGCAAAGTGCAGATCTGTCCAGTTTAGGCAGTCTGGTTTGCTGAGAAATTCAAAGTGTAGGCAGAGATCTGCGTAGCCTGAAAAGCCCCAGTCAGGATGGAGAGAGATGTGGGGCTCAGCCCAAGAAAGGTGACAGTTGAGAAGCCAGGAGCCTAAAAATGATTGCCCTTGCTGGACCACGGAGGAGGAATACAGGTGCAATTCTCCTGAACTGTGACAATTAGCAGGAAGTGTCCCTGGGGTCAGGTTATCCTAGAATTGCCTACTGCAGGTTTCTGAATCAGCCTCTGAAGCAGCTGGCACTGGCCTCTGTTCGAGATAGGAGACTGCACTGACTGGACAAAGAGTCTGATACAGTTGGATAATTCCTGTGTTCCTGTCCTCCAGGGCCTCTCTGCTTCCTCTTGCCTTTGTCTGTATTATTTGTCCAAACAAAAAACTATGCTACTAGAATGCTAAGGCTACAAGAGTGAGCACATGCCAAAGTGAAGGTTGAATGTGCCACCCCATAAGTACACATTGCAGTTTGCTCTGATTACATGATCACAGACCACTTCTCCAACATAGTGTAAGTCACATTGTTTTCCCTGCATGCTCAGGCATGGATGGGTGGGACACTGCTAGGAAGGTGAAAGGAAGGAAAGATGAATGTGCTTACCTTGACCAAGTTAACAAGAATATGGAAATCCCGCACAGCCATGTTCCAGTGCAGCAGCTTCTCTAGCTGTACCTGGGGAGTGACAACGGGAGTGACAACACAGTAATCCATTATCCACACAGCCAGTGCATTTCCCTTCATATTACTGGGTGCTACTACAATACCCACTGTGCCTGCAGAGAGACGGTAAAGAGCCCAGATCCTGCCAGAGCCTAAGGCATCACTGTTGTGCAAAGGGGAAAGGGGAAAGAAACAGTGTTTGAGATCCTACATCTTAAAAGACTCCACAAACATTTACCTGTGAAAGTCAAAATCATTCAGTAGCAATTCCACCTTTCCTACCTGCCAGATTTATACTCTCTCCATATGATAAATGTATCTTTCCATTCACCCTGGAAACAGCTGGAGAGAAATCACTTTCCTGCTCACGAGCAGAGTCCACAGTCACACATTCAGCCACGTGGTCATTCAGACACAAAACACAACCCTCCCTCACGCCATTTGCTAGAACTGCTAGATAAGTTTGTTGCTCATGAAAACACAGAAAACAATGTCTGGAAAGAAGCAAGCTCTGCCCATAAAATCACTGGGAATTAATCATGTACAATCCACCTACCGGTGCTTGATCATGTCATAAACAGATAGTTAAGAGTTCATGTCTCTTTTACCTGTAAAGGGTTAACAAGCTCAGTGAACCTGGCTGACACCTGACAGAGGACCAATCGGGGGACAAGATACTTTCAAATCTTGGTGGAGGGAAGTCTTTGTTTGTGCTTTTTGGGTTGTTTTTTGTTCTCTCTTGGGATTAAGAGGAGCCAGACATGCAACCAGGTTTCTCCAATCTTTCTTAACAGTCTATCATGTTCTAACTAGTAAGTACTAGATAGAAGGTGAATTAGTCTTTATATTTGTTTTCTTGATTTGCAAATGTGTATTTTGCTGGAAGGATATTTTACCTCTGTTTGCTGTAACTTATACTTAGCTAGGGGGGAGGGAGTCCTCTGATCATATGTAAGCTGAGACCTGTAACCATTTTCCATCTTGATTTTACAGAGATAATTTTTACTTTTTTCTTTCTTTAATTAAAAGCTTTTCTGTTTAAGAACCTGATTGATTTTGTCCTTGTGTAAGACCCAAGGGGACTGGGTCTGAACTCACCAGGGATTGGTGGGGGGAAAGGAGAAGAAGAGAAGGTGAATTTCTCTCTGTTTTAAGATTCAAGGAGTTTGAATCACAGTAATCTCTCAGGGTAACCCAGGGAGGGGAAAGGTAGGGGAATGGTTTATTTCTCCTTGTTTTAAGACCCAAGGGGTTTGGGTCTTGGTCTCCCCAGGGAAGGTTTTGGGGGGACAAGGAGTGTACCAGACACTGAAATCTCTGGTTGGTGGCAGCGTTATAAGATCTAAGCTAGGAATTAAGCTTAGAAGGGTACAGGCAGGTCCCCACTTTCTGGACGCTAAAGTTCAAAGTGGGAAAGAGACCTTGACATCTGCCCATAAAATCACTGGGAATTAATCATGTACAATCCACCTACCGGTGGTTGATCAGAACTGATGCTCCCTATTCAATAATTCTTTCTTACTCCTAGGTGGGTGCAGGATCTACCTATTCCACTTAATTTTACTAAGTTTAGTCCTGTTTTCTGGCAATACATGTTTTCAAAGATTCCGAGGCCAGAAGGGACACTGTGATTATCCAGTCTGACCTCCTGTATAATACAGGCCAGAGAACTGCCCCAAAATAATTTGTAGAGCAGATATTTCAGAAAAACAGTCAATCTAGATTTAAAAATGATTACATAAGTTCCATGGTTCATTACTCTCACTTAAAAATTTATGCTTTATTTCAAGTCTGAATTTGTCTAGTTTCAGCTTCCAGCCATTGAATTGTGTTATATCTTTCTCTGAATGATTGCAGAGCCCATTATTAAATATTTGTTTCCCCATGTACGTACTCATGGATTGTAATGCAGTTACCCCTTAGCCTTCTCTTTGTTATGCTAAATATATTGAGCTCCTTGAGTCTACCACTATAAAGCAGGTTTTCTAACCCTTTAATCATCTTGTGACTCTTCTCTGAATCCTCTCCAATTTATCAACAATATTATTGAACTGTGGGTAACAGAACTGGATGCTGTATTCCAGCAATGGTTTGCACCAATACCAAAAAGAAAGGTAAAATAACCTCTCTACTCCTACTCACAATTCCCCTATTTCTGCATCCTAGGATTACATTAGCTCACAGTGGACCTCATGTTCAACTGCTTATCCACCACAACCCCTACATTCTTTTCAGAGTCACTGCTTCCCAGTATATAGTCCCCTACCCTGTAAGTATGGCCTACATTCTTTGTTGCTGGATTAATGGGGAATTTGGCCAGGGTGCCAGCTTTCTATGGGCAGTTTGGTAGACTGCCATACTCAAAAGGTTATTTTGGATGTCAGCGTTTTGGCTGCCTGCCAGCAGATTATTATTAAGCTGCTACTACTCTAGCATTTTCCTGCAGTTTCCTGGCTTGGGTTTTGTAAATCCCTGTTGGAGATCTCAGATGCATTTTCTGGCGTACCTCACTTGAGTCCGATGGTTTCCCAGCAGAAATGCTTCTCACTGAATTCTCCAGCTGAGCCATCATCACTTGGAAGAAAACTGGAAATGTCTGCCTGGAGAGAAAAAAAACAAGAACCCATTAAAGACTGATGGGCAGCTGTTTGTGCTCTGGTTGGGGTGCTTATCTCCTGAATAGCCTGAAAACTCAAGAGGCCAGCAGGATTGGACAAACTATTTGTTATGCAACAGCAGTGGGGTAGTCACTTAGGTGCACTGAACCACTGCAACTCATCCAGAGCAGGTCTGAGTCCTGAGTACTGCTAAAAGGTCTTAACAACTTTACCCAACTGAAAGTTGGCAGTGTTTATAATCTGTTTAGCATCTAAACAACTAAATAAGATGGGAACAAGGCCTGGCATAAGACCCACCAGAATAAATATCTACATTCAATGGCAAAATACATTAATGCAGAGTTATGGCTGCTTGGCACGTAGTCCCCCTGCAGAATGGTGAGCTGAGCAAAACTTAAACTTCTGAAAACCAAGAAATGCAGAGCTAAAGTTGTCCATTCAACCTTAACTCTGCCCTTGTTCAGCTGCATCCCAATATACCTCATTAATGTTGATTTTCAATAAGAACACTGGAACACTGGAAGAAAGCTAATATTGTGCCAATGTTTGAAAAGAGCCAATGAGATGACCCAGGCCAGTAAAACGTCTGTTAGTCTATAAAGTGCCACAGGATTCTCTTCTGCTTTTACAGGCCAGTAAGTCTCACATTGATCCCAGGCCCAATAATGGAGCAGCTGGTATGGGATTTGATTAATAAAGAATTAAAAGAGGGTAATATAATCAATGCTGTTCAGCATGGGTTTATGGAAAAGAGATCCTCTCAAACTAATTTGAAATATTTTTTGGTAATTTTAAGTTTAAGGTAATAGTGTTGATGTAATATCCTTAGACTTCTGTAAGGCACTGAGTTGGTACCATATGATATTTTGATAAAAAACCTAAAAATATATAAAATTAATATGGCACATATTAAATGGATTAAAAGCTGCCAAACTGATGTGTCTCAAAATCTAATTGTAAGTGGAGAATAATCAAGAAACAGGTGTTTTTCTAGCTGAGTCCTGCAGAGATTGGTTCTTGGCCCTTCTCTATTTAACATTTTTATTTATAACTTTGAAGAAAACGTAAAATCATTACTGACCAAGTTTGCAGATGACACAAAAGTTGGGAGAGTGGTAAATAATGAAGAGTACAGGCCCCTGATACAGAGTGATCTGGGTCACTTGGTAAGCTGAGCAAAAGAAAATATGTGTTTTAATATAGCAAAATGTAAATGTATACATCTAGGAACAAAGAATGTAGCCTGTACTTACAGAACAGGGAACTGTACTTTGGGAAGCAGTGCCTCTGAAAAAGATTTGGGGGGCATGGTGGATAATCAGCTGAGCATGACCTCCCACTGTGATGCTATTGCCAAAAGGTTATTTGGCACTGGTACTAACGATGATGGAATAATGTATTATTGTTGCCCACCATTCAAGAAGAATGTTGATAAATTGGAGAGGATTCTGAGAAGAACCACAGGAAGCATTAAAAGATTAGAAAACATCGTTATACTGAGAGACTCAAGGAGATCAATCTATTTAGCTTAATAAAGAGAAGGTTAAGGGGTGATTTCACAATTTTTAAATCTATATTGGCTGTTTTTTCTAGAAGATCTGATCTAGGAATTATTTTGGGAAGTTCTCTGGTCTGTGTTATACAAGTCAGACTAGATGATCACCATGGTACCTTCTGGCCTTGGAATCTATGAACACACATATCTTTATTCTTCCAAGCTCACAGTTCACCTCCTTTTACAACCCATTCACTCTTACCCACTGGATTCCATCTTACACTATTAAAGGACAAAAAAGCATAGACTCGAACTTACCATAGTCCCCAGAAAGAATATAACATGTTCAGATTTAAGAACCACTTCACAACTTCTTAAAATTCCCTTACATTTGCTCACAAGATACCATCTCTACATACATCATCACTAAACTATCATTAAACTGTTGGAATCCTGTCATATTCCATCTTACTGCAGACTGTACCTGTTTTATTGAAAGCCTCATGCCCAGCTATGGACATAGTGTACACAAATTCTCCATAGATATGTGGCATACCACATGTATCTTCTCCCTTTCCTCACACGCATTAAAGGGTGAAAAACATACATCTGATCATATCACAAAGACACCTCCATCACACACCTCAAACTAATCCACAGATCTCACAAACACACCTCTACCAAGCAGAGCTAACTACTGCCTCCACCATTCAGAGAGACAAGCTGGGTGAGATAATATCTTTTATTGGACCAACTTCTGTGAAATAAAAGGTATTACCTTATCCACCTTGTCTCTCTAACATCCTGGGATCAACACAGCTACAAAAACACTGCATCTACCATTTAAGGACAGCTACACTTGACACTGACCACACTCACTTTACCTGGAGTACATGCAGATAATAAACGCATAGACTGCTCTGGTACCTCAGCTTATTACTGACAACAGTCTTTGTAATGAAACCCCATGCCCTGCTAATTATATCATGTACACAATTCTATAATGCAGTGCTGCATAGTAGTACTCCTGGGGGAATTCTTTGTCAAAAATTTAAAAATTCTGCAACAAAAAATAAAAAATTCTGCGCACATTTTAAAATTCTGCAAAATTCTGCATATTTTGTTTGTCAAAACAACACAATATGATCATACCAGTTTCAATTATTTTTGGTCATTTATTTCAAAATACTTGTCAGCACATATGTCTGTAACAATACAGACAAAAGAGATTCAGGAAATATTTTTGACAAATAGATTCCTTAGTAGACATATGATAGTGGTACATGTAGGTACCAATGACATAGGAAAGGATAGGAGAGAGATCCTGGAGGCCAAATTTAGGCTGTTAGGTAAGAGATTGAAGTCCAGGACCCCATGGTAGCATTCTCTGAAATGCTCCCAGTTCCACGCGCAGGGTCAATTAGCCAGGCAGAACTGCGGGGTCTCAATGCCTGAATGAGACGATGGTGTAAGGAGGAGAGGTTTAGATTTAATAGGAACTGGGGATACTTTTAGGAAATGGGGAGCCTATACAGGAAGGATGGGCTCCACCTAAACCAAAATGGAACCAGATTGCTGGTACTTAACATTAAAAAGGTCCTAGAGCAGTTTTTAAACTAAGAGCTGGGGGAAAGCCAACAGGTGCGGAAGAGCACATGGTTCAGACATCCCTTAGGGGAAGATCTATTTATAGAGAATCTCTATGTCCTAGTTAGAACCAGAAGATGGAAAATGATAAAATACAGGCAGGGTCTGATCAGAAACAGTCAAATAAAAAAAAGAGTCCCATTCAATTACATTGTGCAATGGCAGACAGCTAAAAAGAGACAAGTTTTTAAAGTGCTTATATACCAATGCTAGAAGCCTAAATAATAAAATGCATAAACTAGAGTGCCTTGTATTAAATGGGGAAATTAATATAATAGGTATCACAAAAACTTGGTGGAATGAGGATAATCAATGGGATAGGATAATACCAGGGTACAAAATATATCGGAAGGACAGAACAGGTTGTGCTGGTGGGGGAGTGGCATTATATGTGAAAGAGTACAGAATCAAATGAAGTAAAAATCATAAATAAATCAAACTGTACCATAGACTCTCTATGGATAGAAATTCAATGCTCTAATAATAAGAATATAGCAGTAGGGATATATTACTGACCACCTAACCAGGATGGTGATAATGACTGTGAAATGCTTGGGGAGATTAGAAAGACTATTAAAATAAAAAATTCAATAATAATAATGGGTGATTTCAATTATCCCCATATTGACTGGGTGTGACGTTATCTCCCATAAGGCTCAATGGAAATATGCTTAGAATGTGTTTTATGCTACATATGCCATGTAACATATCTCCATAAAGGTTATGATCTACTGCAGGGGTAGGCAACCTTTCAGAAGCGGTGTGCCGAGTCTTCATTTATTCCCCCCACCAATCCCTGGTGAGTTCAGACCCAATCCCCTTAGGGTCTTAAACAAGGGAAAAAAATCAGTCAGGTTCTTAAAAAAAAAAAAAAAAAAAAAAAAGCTTTTAATTAAAGAAAGAAAAGTAAAATTATCTCTGTAAAATCAAGATGGAAAATGTTTACAGGGTATTCAGATCATATAGACTAGAGGGACTTCTCCCCTTAGCCTGAGATTCAAAGTTACAGCAAACAGAGGTAAAAACTCCTTCCAGCAAAATACACATTTACAAGTTAAGAAAACAAACAAAAGACTAATCTGCCTTTTCTAGCTATACTTACTATTTTGAACATGAGAGACTATTTCAGAAAGATTGAAGAAACCTGGTTGCACATCTGGCCCCTCTTAGCCCCAAGAGCGAACAAAGAACAAAACAAACAACACAAACAAAGACTTCCCTCCACCGAGATTGAAAGTATCTTGTCCCCCAATTGGTCCTCTGGTCAGGTGTCAGCCAGGTTCACTGAGCTTCTTAACCCTTTACAGGTAAAGAGACATAACCCTTAACTATCTGTTTATGACAGGATATAACGTCCATGCTCTAATAAAAGAATATAGCAGTAATCTGTATTTAATAAAATCACTTTTTACTTATTAGTTAACTCAGAGTATGTATTAATACCTGGGGGAGCAAACAACTGTGCATATCTCTCTATCAGAGTTACAGAGGGTGAATGAACAGTTTATGAGTTTACTCTGTATAAGTTTTATACAGGGTAAAACGGATTTATTTGGATTTAGACCCCATTGGGAGTTGGGCATCTGAGTGATAAAGACAAGAACGCTTCTGTTAGCTGCTTTCAGGTAAACCTGCAGCTTTGGGATAAGTAATTCAGATCCTGGATCTCTGTTGGAACAGACGGGTGGGTCTGGCTCAGCAAGATAGGATGCTAGAGTCTTGAGCTGGCAAGGAAAGCAGGGGTAGTAGTAGTCTTGGCACATCAGGTGGCAGCTCCCAACAGGGTTTCTGTGATCCGACCCGTCAAACTGGGTACATGTCACCTCAGGATGGAATGCAGAGAGAAAGTTTCTTTACACCTTAAATGACTGCTTCTTGGAGAAGCTGGTCCTGCAATCCACCAGAGGAGAGGCAATTCTTGATTTAGTTGTAAGTGGAGCACAGGATCTGGTCCAAGAGGTGACCATAGCTTGACTGCTTGGTAATAGTGACCATAATATAATTAAATTTAATATTCCTGTGGCAGGAAAAACACCACAGTGGCCCAACACTGTACCATTTAATTTCAGAAAGAGGAACTACACAAAAATGAGGTTAGTTAAATAGAAATGAAAGGGTACAGTGCCAAAAGTGAAATCTCTCCAAGTTGCTTGGAAACTTTTTAAAGACGCTATAATAGAGGCTCAACTTTAATGTATACCTCAAATTAAAAAACATAGTAAGAGAACCAAAAAAGAGCCACAGTGGCTAAACAACAAAGTAAAAGAAACAAAGTAAAAGATGTGAGGGAGATTCCCAAACCTGAGCCATTCTTTTTAGGGGACAGATCTGAGGAACTGTCTCAGATTGAGGTATCATTAGAGAAGGTTTTGGCACAAATTGATAAATTAAACAACAATAGGTCACCAGGACTAGATGGTATTCACCCAAGAGTTCTGAAGGAACTCAAATGTGAAATTGCAGAACTACTAACTGTAGTCTGTCCTCCACTTTTAAGAACACTTTCACAGAATATTTAACAAAACGCAAAGAAGGTACCAACGTGAGATTTCTAAAGACAGCTACAGCACTTGACTCAAGGTTTAGGAATCTGAAGTGCCTTCCAAAATCTGAGAGGGACGAGATGTGGAGCATGCTTTCAGAAGTCTTAAAAGAGCAACACTCCGATGTGGAAACTACAGAACCTAAACCACCAAAAAAGAAAATCAACCTTCTGCTGGTGGCAGATGATGAAAATGAGCATGCATCGGTCCGCTCCGCTTTTGATCGTTATCAAGCAGAACCTGTCATCAGCATGGAATGTCCCCTGGAATGGTGGTTGAAGTTGAAGGGACATATGAATCATTAGCACATCTGGCTCATAAGTATCTTGTGACCCCAGCTACAACAGTGCCATGCGAACGCCTGTTCTCACTTTCAGGTGACACTGTACACAAGAAGCAGGCACCATTATATCTCCTGCAAACTGTAACCAAATTTGTTTGTGGCTGCAGTAGGAGTAATTCGCTGCAGTAGGACTGAGTGGACTTGTAGGCTCTAAAGTTTTACACTGTTTTATTTTTTTAATGCATTTATTTTTTTGTACATAATTATACAGGACTTGTATGAGGTGCATTGAAAAATACTATTTTTTTTTACAGTGCAAATGTGTAATAATAAACAAATATTAAGTGAGCATAGTACACTTTGTGTTCTGTGTTGTAACTAAAATCAATATACTTGAAAATGTAGAAATCAAAACATTTAAATAAATGGCATTCTATTATTGTTTAACAGTGCGATTAATTGTGTAATTAATTGCGATTAATTTTTTTAATCGCTTGACAGCCCTAGTGCAAGCACATTGTAATCCTTCCAGATCAGCAAGGGAAGAAGTGAACATGGTCTTACATGCCATTCATAATTCGGGTCCCCCAAAGATTTAGTGGATGCCATGAGCTACCCTGGGTAAACACCGACAGACTGAGACCATTCTCACTCACATCACAGCAATAGTTTGATCTCTAGCTCTGCAGGGGGAAAAACAGGCTAGGAACTTTTTGAAGAATAGTTATTTTTTTCAGGGCTAAGAATTCCAGGAACCCCAGCTCAGATTAAACTAAATATGGATCAATGTAGCTAGGGGGCATGGCCTCGCTCCTTGACGGATGGGTAGAGAGCCATGACTGCCTTACACATGGTGGAGAATTCGGGCATCACTCGCCCCCTGAAACAGAGGGGGGGGCTGCCCTTGTGCCTAGACAACAACCCACCCGAGTGCAGCCATGGAGCTCAAGCAATTGATGAAATGGGGGCCAAAATCCAACAGCAATAGCAGCAACTACTTCGGAAGCTGGAGACCCAGCAGCAGCAGCTGCTCTGTAAGTTGGGGGCCCAGCAGCAGGACCAGCAGAGGCAATGTTTTCAACAACTGTCCGCCCTGCCACCCCACTCCCCTGGTCCTGGAGGAAGAGGAGCAGCAGCCCCAGGGGCCCCATGCTGCCACTACATCTCACAAAAATGGGTCTGGAAGATGACTCTGAAGAGTTTTTGATTACTTTTGAGAGAGTTGCCTTGGCAGCTGGGTGGTGCTCTGGAACAATGGGACATGCTCTTGGCCTCATATCTGACAGAAGCTGCCCAGGCTGCCTATCAGAGTCTTCCTTATGAGGAGGCCCGTGACTATAGAGCAGTCAAGATCACTATCTTGGACACTCTGGACATCACCCTCTAAAAACTGTCAGCATAGATTTTGGGGGAAGACATATCTGCCGGAGGCACAACCTGGCATCGTAGCCCAGGAGCTTATGTATGTCTGCTGGAAATGGCTCCAACCGAATTGGCACACGGACACCGAATTCGCCAAGCAGGTGGCAGTCGAACAATTCATACACATCCTCCCACCCTGAAGGAGGGCATGGGTCCTGTGGCACCAGCTCATCACCCTGAAGGTGGCCGTCGGTCTCATGGAGGACTCCTTAGCTGCCAAGGCCCTCCTGACCATGGGAGAACCCGACTGCAATCCACAACCCTCCCAGCACTGGGCCACAAAGATGGCCCCCATCACAATGATTTATCTAGTTCTACCCCGAAGCCCCATGGTACACTTACTGTGATGGACTCAGACCAGAAGGATATAAGAGGGTAGTGGAAGGCAGGTATATCAGCCTCAGAATGAGCAGGTCCCTGTTCCCTGGATAGCCAAACAAGAGTTTCTCCAGGCCAATCAAGACACCTGACGCCAATTTAACCAGTTAAGGTCATTAGGCTAATGTTGGCACCTGACCTCAATTAACTAATAAAGGATCAGTTAAGGCTGTTAGCCTAATGGAGACAGCTGGAACCAATTAAGGTCCCACTTATACTGCTTTAAAAGCTCTCCTTTCCAGTTCTCTCGAGAGGAGCCCAGATGAAAGGAGCCAGAGGAGAGGAAGCATTACTGAACCCTGAAGTAAGGGTGAAGCTTGGAAAAGGGGACCACGGGGAAGTGGCCCAGGGAATCAAAGCAGCATCAGTGGAGGAGGGAAGCTGCTCACAGCTGCTATCATTAGGGTCCCTAGGCTGGAACCCGGAGTAGAGGGCAGGCCTGGGTTCCCCCCTTGCCCCCACATGATCTACAGAGATCCCTTTGAAAGGGGAAAACAGACTTTGGTCCAGGCAGGAAACCAAATGGTGCCTATGGAGCTCTAAGGAGCAAGAGAGACTGTGGGTATTCTACCTACCCACCTCCCATATCAGCCTGTGATGAAAATAGCTCAATAAGCTGTAACCTTTGCCGCCATACTGGGAAAGGGAGGTCATATTGAAGGCCTTAGCGAGCTTCTGAGGCCACTGTATCTGCCAGGAAGCACGGGACCCACCAATACAGGCTCAGAGCTTTGTCACACTACCAACTGTGATGGAGAATGAAGGACCTCATCGAGAACCCCCTTGAGCGCCCTCAGAACCCCGAGGTCCAAAGAGATGAGACTTTGTGCAGTAACTCAGGTTCTTTGAAATGTAAATCCTTGTGGGTGCGCCCTCCCAGTCTCGCACCTGCTGCAGTGATTAACTAGCACTGTGGGCCTGCGATCCCCAGTTCCTTCTCTACCACAAAGGACTAAATTAGAACTCTGAAGTAGAGGGGAGGGTGGGTAGTGGAGCACCTATAGGGTAACTAAGAGAAAGTTACTCGCCTTGTAGTAACTGAGGCTCTTTGAGACGAGTGTCCCTGTGGGTGCTCCACTCCAGATGATGGTGCATCCTGGCGCTGTTGATTGGAGATCTTCGGTAGCACTGCCTGGTTGGGACACATGCCCTCAGCTGCTGTCTCACAGCATCGTTCGGGTCTGCCTGAATGCACACGTCCCACATCCTCCTCAGTTCCTTCTCTACCATGGAGTTATCTGATTAGTACTCCAAAGTAGTTACTATCACATGGGATACCACGGCAGCGTTACACAGTGTGATCATCAGCATCTGGGAGGATGAAAACATACCACAGGACCTCCATGACGCTACTATTGTCTCTCTTTTCAAGAGCAAAGGCAGCAAAGTAGAATGTGGAAATTATAGAGGCATATCCCTCCTCTCCGTTGGAGAGAAAATCATTGCCCGCATCATCTTGAACCACCTAATAGCTAGTATTTCTGAGGCAAATTTACCTGAAAGTCAATGTGGTTTTCGACCTGGCCGAAGCACAGTCGACGTGGTGTTTGCTGTCAGACAAATACAAGAGAAGTGCATTGAACAGAACATGCACCTGTATGCTGTCTTCATAGATCTGACAAAGGCGTTTGATACCATCAACAGGGAAGCCCTTTGGACTATTCTAACATGACTTGGCTGCCCAAGCAAATTTGTCCAGATTATATGCCTTTTTCATGACAGCATGATAGGCAAAGTATTGTCTGATGGAGCCACATCTGCCCTCTTCAACATCACCAATGGCGTGAAACAAGGATGTGTTCTCGCTCCTGTCTTATTTAACCTGTTCTTTGCATGCGTCCTCAACCATGCAATGAAAGATCTGGATCGAGGTATATATTTGAAATACCACCACGATGGTTCACTTTTTGACCTCTGTCGCCTCAATGCAAAGACTAAGACAGTGCAGAAACTCTTTCTTGAGGCACTCTGCCAATGACTGTGCCCTCATGGCTCACACTGAAAATTATTTTCAGCACATTGTCAACAAGTTTGCCGAGGCCTCACAACTTTTCGGACTAACTATTAGCCTCGGAAAGACAGAAGTTTTCCATCAACCTGTACCTGGACCAAATGCTTCTGTCCCAAGTATCTCCATTGATGGCACTCAGGTTAAAGTAGTGGAGAACTTTAAATACCTGGGCAGTGTCATATCCAGTGATGGATCACTGGATAATGAGATCAATGCATGAATATCCAAAGCAAGCCAGACACTTGGCTATCTGCATGTCAAAGTTTTAAACCACCACAACATCCGGATGTCAACAAAACTGCTTATGTACAGAGCTGCTGTTCTTTCATCTCTTTTGTACTGGTGTGAAACACGGACACTATATAGGCGTCACATCAAGCAACTCGAAGCATTCCATATGCATTGCCTCCGCAACATCATGAAGATCTGCTGGCAAGACAAAGTGCCCAATCTTGACGACCTCGAGAGAGCTCAGATAACAAGCATCGAAATGATGATCATGAAGTCACAGCTACGTTGGACCAGTCATGTTAGCAGCATGGATGCCAACAGAATCCCCTGCCAGCTTCTCTATGATGAGCTCTCCTAGGGCATCCGGCATATAGGTTGTCCACGAAAATGTTACAAGAACACCATCAAAGCCAATCTGCAGTAAAGCAGTATCAAACTCAGGGACCTTGAGGACACCGCCAGTGACAGAACACAGTAGTGTGCAACAGTCAGAAATACCTGCATCGCCTTTGAGGAAGACCACTGCCGGCGTCTACAAGAGGCACACGAACAACGTCACAAAGCACCAGCAGCGCACAACCCACTGACTGCAAACTTCCCATGCCCCATCTGCAGCCAAATATGCACCTCTAGAATTGGCTTGTATAGCCATCAGAGGGCACACCATGAGACCAACAATAGATGATTTGCTCAGATTTGTCATCGGATCCATGGACTACCAAGGAAGGAACTCCAAAGTAGAGGGGAGGAGGGTGGGTAGTGGAACACCCACAGGGTTACACATCTCAAAGAACCTCAGTTACTGCAAGATGAGTAAACTTCTCTTCTTCTTCGAGTGTTGTCCCTGTGGGTGCTCCACTCCAGGTGAATGTGAAGCAGTACCTACTATGGTTGGTGGGATTTTGGAGTTGCGGCAGTAATAACAGTAGACAGTACTGTATGGCCCACTATGGCGTCTGCCGTGGTATCCCATGCGATAGCATGTTTGGCGAATGTGTGGTCAGATGTCCATGTGGCCACCTTGCATATGTTTGTAATACGTATGTTGTGGAGGAAGGCAATTGATGTTGACATTGCTCGAGTAGAATGAATTCTGACACTCTCCGGTGGTTGAACATTCTGGGTTTGGTAGCAGGATCTGATGCAGTCTGAGATCCACTTGGAGACTCGTTGCTTAGAGATAGCATCATCCTTTGATCTCTTGGTAGTAGAAACAAATAGCCTAGGGGATTTACGAAATGGCTTAGTTCTGTCAAGATAGAATGCAAGAGCCCGTTGGACATCGAGGGTATGTAATGCTCACGTCCCTCTGGGTTGTATGAGGCTTGGGATAGAATACTGGTAAGTGTATTGGCTGGTTAAGATGGAAGGTAGACACCACCTTGGGAAGGTATTTGGGGTGGGGTCGCATAGTAAAATCTTGTCTTTGGAGAAAATGTTGTAGGGAGGGTAGGCCATCAGGGCACTTATTTCACCAACCCTTCTCGTTGACACTGGCTAGATCATAGGGCTCAATGGGTAGTGATCAATGGCTCCATGTCTACTTGGCAGCCGGTTTCATGCGGAGTGCCCCAAGGGTCAGTCCTGGGGCCGGTTTTGTTCAATATCTTCATTAATTTGATCTGGAGGATGGCACGGACTGCACCCTCAGCAAGTTTGCAGATGACACTAAACTGGGAATGGTAGATACTCTGGAGGGTAGGGATAGGATGCAGAGGGACCTAGACAAATTAGAGGATTGGGGCAAAAGAAACCTGATGAGGTTCAACAAGGATAAGTGCAGAGTCCTGCACTTAGGACGGAAGAATCCCATGCACTGCTACAACCTAGGGTCCAAGTGGCTAAGCAGCAGTTCTGCAGAAAAGGACCTAGGGGTTACATTGGACGAGAAGCTGGATATGAGTCGACAGTGTGCCCTTGTTGCCAAGAATGCTAACGGCATTTTGGGCTGTATAAGTAGGGGCATTGCCAGCAGCTTGAGGGATGTGATCACTCATAAGAACATAAGAATGGCTGTACCAGGTCAGACCAAAGATCCATCTAGCCCAGTATCTGTCTACCGACAGTGGCCAATGCCAGGTGCCCCAGAGGGAGTGAACCTAACAGGCAATGATCAAGTGATCTGTCTCCTGCCATCCATCTCCATCCTTTGAAAAACAGAGGCTAGGGACACCATTCCTTACTCATCGTGGCTAATAGCCATTTATGACTTAACCACCATGAATTTATCCAGTTCTCTTTTAAATGCTATTATAGTCCTAGCCTTCACAATCTCCCAGGTAAGGAGTTCCACAAGTTCACTGTGTGCTGCGTGAAGAACTTCTTCCTTTTGTTTGTTTTAAACCTGCTGCCAGTTCATTTCATTTGGTGACTCCTAGTTCTTGTATTATGGGAATAAGTAAATAACTTTTCCTTATCCACTTTCTCCACATTCATTATTTTATATACCTCTATCATATCCCCCCTTAGTCTCCTCTTTTCCAAGCTGAAGAGTCCTAGCCTCTTTAATCTTTCCTCATATGGTCCAAAGTCACTCATGGCATTTAATCTCTTCATGGAAAGATAGGCTCTTGCTGTAGTGGAATGAAGGATTGCTCCTGTTAAGTCTATGGACCTTGGGGGGATCAAAGTGGACTTCTCGTTGTTGACACAGATTCCCGGGGAAGACAGTAGACAGAATAGGAATAGGGTCACTGACTGGACTTCTCTGCTGGATCTGCCTGTGAGGAGCCAGTCGTCATATGGAAAGACGGTAAGCTATTTCTTTTCATCCAAGCCACCACCACTGAAAGGACTTTTGTAAAGACCCTGGGTGCTGTAGCTAGTCCAAATGGGACGACGGTGAGTTGTTAGTGATCTTGCCCAATGAGGAACCGTCTGCGAGATAGATAAATGTCTATGTGACCATAAGCATCTTACATGTCAAGAGCCAAAAACCATATGCCCTATTCCAGAGAGGGGATTATTGATGCCAGTGTGATGACGCAGAATTCTGATTTTCAGATGAATACATTTAGTTGGTGTAGATCAAGAATTGGTCTCCATCCCCCATTCTTTTGGGGGACCAGGAAATATGTGGAGCAGAATCCCTTCCTTTGATGTTGGGATGGCACTGGTTACAAGTATATCCTGATTCTGCTATGTATATCCTGGTTCATCAAAAAATGTCATGCAAGGTATCAAAGGAAAGCCAGTCTCACACAGTTGTGAGTAGCATTGTAAAATTATATACCACTACTATCTCGGGTCTTATGTATCTATACTGGAAGTATGCTCTTGGATAATAAACTTATGATTGTTTTCACTATAAATATACCTCAGTGCTGTAGTTTTGTATAAGGAGCTAATCCTGAGTTGAACCATTCAAACTGGTGTGTACACAGTTCCCTTGGGGACAGAAGACCTGATATTTCTGTGAATGTTCAGTTGATAAAGGGCTGATCATAACAGGGAAACTCATCAAAGAGGCTTGGAGACTGGGGGTGTATCTATTGTTACCTACAAGGCAAAGCAGGGGCTGGCATAACCCAGAGGTGATTGTCTAGGTGGCTAACAGACTGGAGACATCAGGGAGCTGACTTCCCAGTGAAGCACAAGCAAGTATCCCTCTCACTGGAGGCAGAAAGTAACAAGGTGACTCAGCCTTAGGCACCCTGAGAACCATCACAACCATACACCACCACAACCTTCCAGACTGGCCATCAGCACCCAAGGATTGACTGGTGTATGTTCATTTATTAGCATTGGTTCAGGGATAATAAACTTAAACCTGCTCCGAAGCCTGCTGGAATTTTGTCATTGGCTAAAGCTGACTTTGTACAGATTTAATGTGCACTACTAAGAAAATGCCTAGCAGTTCCCAGATGTATCAACATTACTAATGTGAAACCTTAACATAAAACAAGACAGATCAAACAATAAGATACTTGAATGTCGGAAGCCAGTGATTGCTATTGTGCAGCACATGAGATTCAAGGTCTTTGTTGACATTATTACCTGGTCAGCGTGGGGTAAGTAGAAGAATATCCGTCATTAGCAGAATTAATCAGCTCTGGGACCCCAACACTGGAGATGTCTTCCACAGCTTTTAAGATGTTGTCTGTGTGCTCCATATATACACTGAACCCAAACATCAGGATAGTAAGTCAGTACATGTTATGCAGGGGCAGGACAGTAGCTTCCATTACAAAGCCCATTCCTGACCTCCCTCTATCTTGTAACTTTGGCATAGAAAACTGGTTAGGCCTGAAGATTGCAAGATTTAGTCTGATTGGAGAGGAGAACGTTCCTGTGAAGTCTGAGGAAAATTCATCAAACTGTCCCTGAGTTACATTTCATTGAAAATCATTGACTTGAACCTGTACCTTTCTCCCTAGCTCATCAATGGCTAGTTATAGTCTCCCCTGCCACCACCTTCCAGAGAGTTAGAATTCCTTAAACTGACATGGCAGCTACACCTGAAGAAATAAGTTGCAATTAAGCAAAAATATTAACAACTATTTGCTGTGGTTAGTTTTGGGTCAGTCCTGCTCCCACTGATCTGATTTAGAGCTTTTTAACATTGTCTTTAATAGAAGCAGAATCAGACACTACAGTACAGCCCATTTACACTGCAGAATGCATATATACACGTGCATACACATGCACGTGTATGTATGTTGGACTGTACTGACAAATTCAGTGTAGAAAAAACATAAGGTTTGGGGGTCTTTCTATAGCTGAGGTCTAACAGAGTTCTTCCTTTAACTCAAGTGGTAGATGCCTGTGTTTCTGGAACTATAGGTACAGAGTTCTAGGTCTGGCTCTGCAGGTGTATGGTTTAATGCAGAGAGCTGGATGCCTCTCCATAGTTAAGGTTGCAATCGTGGTATCAATATAAGGCTGCTTTTGATCCCCTACTAGTTAAAAATAAAATTCTTCATACTTTCAGATTTGTAGGACCAGTTGAATAGACACTTTTGAGAAAGCTTTGATGATATTAACATCCTTTTGAAAGTAAAAGATTTTAAAATGGCTGCTTTTGAAACTGCATTTTCCAATAAGCAGTTGCACAAACATCAGTCTCCAGACACAGTTTGCACATGCTGTAGGATTATTGTTTGCTTCCTTCCTTATTTGTCTTGGGGGGGTGAGGGGAGGAAATGTTATGAAAACTGTTCCAATCTGTTTTTCAAGAACTGTTTATATTCTTTCCTGTCCCCTCAGGCCTGACAAGACTTCCTGGGAAAGCATTTCAGCATATTTCACACTGGATACTCTAAAACAAGGGTGGGCAAACTTTGCAGCTGAAGGCCACATCTGGGTGGGGAAATTGCATGCAGGGCCATGAATGTATGGCGGAGCAGATTGGGGTGTGGGATAGAGTGCAGGGTATGGGAGGGAGTGCGATGTGCAGGAAGGGGCTCAGAGCAAGGGGTTGGGGCGGAGGAGGGCTGAAGGGTGTATCAAGGGGCTCAGGGAGGGGGTGGGGGTGCAGAAGGGGGTGCAGAGTGCAGGGGGGGCTCAGAGCAGGAGGTTGGGATACAGGAGGGGAGTGAGGTGCAGGAGGGGGCTCAGGACAGGGGATTGGGGTGCAGGAAGGGTGCAGCAGGGGGTTGGGGTGCAGGTGCAGAAGGGGGCTCAGGGCAGGGGGTTGGGGTGCAGGAAGGGTGCAGCAGAGGGTTGGGGTGCAGGCAGCAGGGGGCTCAGGACAGGGGGTTGGGGTGCCAGGTGCAGGAGGGGGTTGGGGTGCGGGCTCCAGCCCAGCACCGCTTACCTGGAGCAGCTCCATGGTGGCAGTGGAGCATACCAGGGCCAGGGTAGGCTCTCTGCCTGTCCTGGCCCCATGCCGTTCCCAGTAGCCGCCAGCACCACTTCCCTTGCAGGAGGGGGAGGAAAGAGGGCTCCACGTGCTGCCCTCACCTACGGGTACCTCCCTCGAAGCTCACATTGGTCATGGTTCCCCATTCCCGGCCAATGGGAGCTGCGGGAGGTGTTGGCTGCAGGCAAGGGCAGCATGTGGAGCCCTCTGCTCACTCTCCCCCCCCAGGGGCCGCAGGGACCTGGTGCCAGCCGCTTCCGGGAGTGACGCGGGGCCTGCAGCTCCACAGGGGTGGCAATCCTGTGGGCCAGATCCAAAGCCCTGATGGGCTGGATCCAGCCCACAGGCTGTAGTTTGCCTACCCTGCTCTAAAAGAATGCCTTGGTTTGATCTAGCCAGAATATCTGAACAGACATTTAGAGAAAAACTGTTTATGAAGAGAGTTTGCTCTCAGAAACCAAGTTACTGCACAGAAGCAAAGAATGCTTACCAGAGCAGAGTGTGCAGCGCATCACTGAACTGGCTACCCTTCTCTCGCATGCCACTGGGCTGTGTCCATGACTGGCAGAGGAACTGTTTAGCAAGTGAAGCTGTCAAAGATAAGTAGTAAGTTGAGGAGGGACCTGGAAGTGTTTTGTCTCACTGAGAATACAAGCATCCAAGACAATTTTCTTCTCCCTCATACAAATGCAGGATAGCCAGATACTTCTGGCTAATTACAATGTAATTCCACTTCAAGCAGATCCTATGTTCTCCATACAGGTGCCTTCCAAAGTGCTAAAGCTGAGAGAGTTGGGAAAGGCATATTCCTTAGAGATCATTACCACACTAATGAGATTTATACACAAGTCTAGTGAGCTCTTGGCCTGGCACAGCGATTTTTCTAATTTCTTGAGTTCCTCCTGCTTCCTGTGATAATACAGCATCATCTGCTTTTGCTCTTCATTACTTATCACAGGTTCATGTGATGCGGCACCTTGTCCTTTTCTCTGTACCTTGACAATGATTTTAGTTTTTTCATTTTTGCCCATAAAGTCTGAAAGTTTGTTTGTTCTTTTTAACTCCTTTGCTGCCCACCACAATTGTGCTTCAGACAATTTTGGGGGGAGGGATAGTTCAGTGGTTTGAGTATTGGCCTGCTAAACTCAGGGTTGAGTGTTCAATCCTTGAGAGGGCCATTTAGGGATCATGGCAAAAATCTGTCTGGGAATTGGTCCTGCTTTGAGCAGGGGGTTGGACTAGATGACCTCCTGAGGTCCCTTCCAACCCTGATATGCTATGATGTTATTCTTATTGGAGTCACTCTCTCTTTGTCCATTCATGTCTGACAATGCTACAACAGGTTTCCTTTCCTCCCTCTGGTTTGTGGAGCTAGAGACCAGTTTTTCCCTGCTCCTGGGGCTAAGTGTTACCCCCTTGCGAAACCAAAAATGAGGTTTTCCAATGCTGACATACAAGTATTAACTCAAATGTTAGTTTACCAGTGACAAGTGAACTTTCCCTTTGGACACAACCTTTTAATGTTAATTTGAACTGGCAAATTTACAGTTTAGAGTTTTGTAATCAGAAATAATTGTCTTTCTCCAAAGGCTGCATCTGCTTCTCTGACATAAGGAAAGGAAATGATCAGGTAAGAGTAAATTTTTCATTAGGGGACTACAGAACCCAGACACAGGCCACACCCTGAGATGCTCTCGGGTCTCCCGCATGAGCCACCTTTACCCTTTCTTGTTTTTAATGTTTATCTTTTAGTGTGTGTTCACGTTTTCCAGCAGTAAGGGGAGCCATGGTTAGGGCACGTCTGGACATTCTGAGTATGTGCCTGTCACAGGGCGCATGAGTAACCCACAATATATATGTGTTAAGATCTTCTCTGTGTGGTGTGTAGTGCACTGGTGACATACTCTAGACCAGGAGTCGGCAACCTTTCAGAAGTGGTGTGCCAAGTCTTCATTTATTTACTCTAATTTAAGGTTTTGTATGCCAGTAATACATTTTAACGTTTTTAGAAGGTGTCTTTCTATAAATCTATAATATATAACTAAACTATTGTTGCACATAAAGTAAATAAGGTTTTAAAATGTTTAAGAAGCTTCATTTTAAATTAAATTAAATTAAAACGCAGAGCCCTCGAGACCGGTGGCCAGTGTGAGTGCCACTGAAAATCCCATAGGTTGCCTACCCCTGCTCTAGACAGAGAAACAGATTCATCTGACTGCAGCTGGTACGCCTCGTTGGACCACCCAGCAGGGAGTGAGATTTTACTTACTTGCAGTATTGTAGCCTAGGATCATATAGTTAGGTCCTATTGTTATTTGCAATAACTTGTTAAAACCTGCTGGATCTCTCTCAACTTGACTGAATTGCTCTGGGCAGTTTGTAACACTACCCAGGGCAGACAGTTCACCCCTACTTCATCCCAGGGAAAGGATGGAAGTAGGTACAATTCTGAATAGTTTTGTGGATCTGAGACACTGCTAGAATGCAACACTTTATAGCTGAGAGAGGTGCCTGCAAACTTGCACTTTTAGCTTTAGCAATATCTGGTGAACATGAGAAATAAGGCCAGCAAGCTTCCTTTCATATTCCTTGGAAGAAGATCTCTCAGCCCATGTGGCTGCTGTCACCATTAGCAAGTGAACTCTAATCAGCTTGCAAGAGCTGCTCCTCTTGCTTTATTAGGGCTTGTCTATAGTTTTTCTACCACTTTACTGTATAGTGTCAGGAACAGAAATAGTTAAAGTGGAATAGTCCCAGTTGGGATGCAGTTATACCACTATAGTTTATTTTCATTAATTTATGTGATTAAGCTATACTGTTACAAGCACCTTTATAGTGGTACAATTGTGCCAATGCTAGTGATTGTACCAATTTACTTTTATCAGCAAAATTACCCCCCTAACCAAAATAGTTCAGTCAGGACTAAAACGGTGTGTAGAACAGGCTTAAGTTAAACTTATTAAATGCTTCTTCTCAGCCATCTTGCCTTTGAGCCTTCATTTCTCCTGACTGAAGAATGATTAAAAAAAAAAACCTAATGGAGCTGTACTCTGTTTTTTTGCGTGACTGACATATAACAAAGCAGGTGGTAAAGAGCGTCCAATACATTTAGCGTTATTCATGTTAGTGAGTTTTCTAGACTGCCTGGTGACAAGCCAAAGCATTACAGATAAAGGACGGTATGAGAAACTGTCCAGGAAAAGAGGTTCTGCATACATTACCTATTTTATCTTTTTTCCAGCTGGCCACAGGTTTTTCAGCAATGACAATCAGGAGCTGAGTGAGGGTGAGTGCACACTGGAAATTGGGAATGCTGTGCTGGAAATTCAGCAAGTAGTGAAAACTCTCGCTGTGGGTGACAGGAAAGAAAAGGGATGAAGACATTGCAGATATGTCACATATATAGACAGAAAGAGAGGAAGTGCCAGCCCAGATCAGACCCTGAGATCCTGCTAGCCTGGCATCCTATCTTCATTGATGATCAGCACCAGATGCCTCATTACAGTAACTCCTCGCTTAACGTTGTAGTTATGTTCCTGAAAAATGCTACTTTAAGCAAACCACTGTTAAGCAAATCCAATTTCACCATAAGAATTAGTGTACATTGGGGGGGTGGGGTGTCCAGGGAATTTTTTTTGCCAGATGAAAGACTAGATAGATAGATAGATAGATATATCACACACACGCACACGCACACGCACACAGTATAAGTTTTAAACAAACAATTTAATACTGTACACCGCAATGATGATTGTGAAGCTTGGTTTAGGTGTTGAAGATAGAGAGTGGAAGAGCGTGGGATATTTCCCAGGGAATGCCTTACTGCTGAATGATGAACTACCACTCAGCTGACACAACTACCTCAAACTCTACAAGGCAGCATGAATGGAAGGAGGGGAGACAGCATGGCAGAGAGAGACAGACACACACACACCATGTATGTGTGAGAGGCACATACCTTGCCCCTTTAAGTATGCTGATCCCACTCTAAGTACACTGCCTTTTTAAGTAGATCAGCAAGCTGAGACAGCAGCTGCTGCCAGCAAGCTATCCTCTGTCCTGAGCCCTGTCCTGTGTCCCCCCGCTCTGGGGACATGTGGTAAAGGAGCGGAAGGCAGGAGCAGGGGGGAAGGAGACCCCCTGACATTAGCACCACCCTTCCCCTCATTGCACAGCAAGCAGGAGGCTCCCGGGAGCAGCTCCAAGGCAGAGGACGGGAGCAGCACACAGCGGGGGCCAGGGGGGAGGGACAGCTGAACTGCCTGGCAATTGATAGCCTGCTGGGCAGCTGCCGCACAGGGAACTTAGGGGAGATGATGGGGGCCTGCCAGTCCATCCTGGTTCCAAGCCCCCACAAGCTAGCTCCATTCTTTGGCAAGGAAGGGAGCAGGGACAAAAATCTACATCTTAGCAAAGAAACAACATGAAGTTTCTTTTCTTCACCAGACTGCCTGTCACCTTGCTCCCAGTTGGAAATGACACCCCCAAGAGACCCTTCTCTCTCTCCTTGTCTCTGGGATTGCCCCTAAGAAGACAAAGGAAAACATCCATTGGACTCTGGGAGTGGGTCCTGAGAGTTTGGTCAGTATCTGCTAGCGTGCGTGGTAAAAAACTTTGCTTGGATCTAATACGGTTTGTTAAGTTAAGCATTAGTAAACATTTTCTTTTTGGAGGTGGTGAGGGTAACCATTTCTGACTCATTACTTATACTCACTTAAAATCTCTCTCTCTGTATTTAATAAACTTGTTTTACTGTTTTCTCCAATCCAGTGTGTTTCATTTGGAGTGTCTGGGTACCATAAACTTCTGGGGAAAGATCTGGGTCTGGGGATGTGTTGGGGTCAGCCTGCAGCATAACTCAGGCTGGTAAGGGCCAAGTTGTGGCTGGCTGGCTGGCTGCAGCACACAGACATGGCTGGGAATGACTTACATGGGGGAGGCTGTTTGTGAGCAGTCCAGGCTGGATGCTACAGCAGCAAGGCATTGCAAAGGGCATCCCATGTTACAGGGCAGTGGTGACACAACTACTCATTAGTCTGGACTATGCCCTGGTATGTCATGGATGCTAATGAGGATGCTAAGGATCTCATGGAGTGCATCTTGATCCCTTATGGAACAGGAACCTTTGATGATTTGTAGGGGTCCATAATACATAGTCTAATCTACCTAGCAATGGAGGCATCTTAGATGGAAAGACATGAAGAGAGAGCCTGATCTTCTCGAGGATTCTGTAAGCTTTAGATAGATTTTAACGTTCTTCTGACATGTAAGGTTGGCCATGTCTTTTTTGTTGGATGTTGTGGTTTTGGACAGAACGAAGGAAGCATAGCCTATTGGGAAACATGAAGGGAGAAATTTATCTTTAGAAGAAGGGATTTTGGTGTCTGAGCACCACCCTAACCACGTGAAATGGACAGTAGGGCTCATGTATGGATAAGGCTGCCAGCTCTGACACTAGCCTAGAAGACATGGCAGCTACTAAGACACAAAGCATAAATAAAAGGCCAACACTGAAGTCAGAGGATCAAAGGGAGTCCTTGGTCCCTGGACCACACAGAGGAATACACTTTTAGTGTCAATGTTCTCCTAGATGAAAGCAATTACTTAATGACTCTGGAGGACAGAGAGAGACCTTCTAGACCACACCAGGGCCCCCTACTAAACAGGCTGATAATCAATCCCACTCGGGCGTGGTCAGTGGGATTCAATTGTGGGCATAGCAGAAACAGGAGTTGATCCTGATTTAGGAACCCATAACATTTTCTGCTAACACCATTGAACTTGCCAGGCAGAGGGAGCTTGGGCTCGCGAGAAGCAGGGAGTGGAGCACGGGATGGCAGCTTGAGCTTGCGAGACTGCATTCTGTGCTGCTAGGATGACAGCCTGGGCCTGCAAGGTCTGTAGGATTCCCACTATCTCCGTCAGAGAGATATTGACCTTTCTAGAATCCATACTCACTATATCAGCTCTCATTGTTTGTGTATTGCTGCTCAAACTGTCACATGGCTGGGATGTGGGCAGTCATGCCTAGTGGTCGGAACAGGAGTTGGTAGACTAGAATCTGAGAGCAGGGTCAGAAACAGAGTCAGAGGCCAGATGTCAGAGCCAAGGGTCAGAGCTCAGGAATTGGAGCAGAGAGTCAGAACTGGGTTACCCAGAATGAGGCAAGGCAGGGGCAAGACTGGGTCCAATGCAGGAAAAAGGCAGGGGCAGGACGGGAACAAGGAGGAGCAAGACTGGGAACAGCTGGTGAAGAAGCTATTGCAGCCATGAGCAAATGCTTTGAGGTGGTGCCTGGCAGCTTAGCCGGAAGCCATGGCTCATTCTTGGGGGAATTTCTTCTGGCAGCTAGCAGGAGTTACTAGATCGCAGGTTCTGGTTCTCATGGGAGACTTTAATCATCCTGATATCTGCTGGGAGAGCAACACAGCAGTGCACAGACAATCCAGGAAGTTTTTGGAGAGTGTTGGGGACAACTTCCTGGTACAAGTGCTGGAGCAACCAACTAGGGGCCGTGCTCCTCTTGACCTGCTCCTTACAAACAGAGAAGAATTGTTAGGGGAAGAAGAAGTGTGTGGTAACCTAGGCAGCAGTGACCACAAGATGGTCAAGTTCAGGATCCTCACAAAGGAAGAAAGGAGAGTAGCAAAATACAGACCCTGGAATTCAGAAAAGCAGACTTTTACTCCCTTAGGGAACTGATGGGCAGGATCCCCTGGGAAGCTAATATGAAGGGGCAAAGAGTCCAGAAGAGCTGGCTGTGTTTTAAAGAAGCCTTACTGACGGTGCAAGAACAAACCATCCTGAAGTGCAGAAAGAATAGCAAATATGGCAGGTGACCAGCTTGGCTTAACAGTGAAGCTCACCGAAGATTTAAACTAAAAAAGAAAGCTTACAAGAAGTGGAAATTTGGACAGATGACTAGGGAGGAGTATAAAAATACACCCTTGCATGCTCTAGCAATAATCGGGAAGGCTAAAGCACAATTGCAGTTGCAGCTAGCAAGGGATGTGAAGGGTAACAAGAAGGGTTTCTACAGGTATGTTAGCAACAAGAAGGTGGTCAGGGAAAATGTGGGACCCTTACTGAATGGGGGAGGCAACATAGGGACAGATGATGTGGAAGAAGCTGAAGTACTCACTGCTTGCTTTTTTTGCCTCAGTCTTCACAGACAAGGTCAGCTCCTACACTGGGCAACATAGTATGGGGAGAAGGTGAGCAGCTCTCGGTGAAGAAAGAACAAGTTAAGGACTATTTAGAAAAGCTGGACATCCACATGTCCATGGGGCCAGATCTAATGCATCCAAGGGTGCTGAGGGAGTTGGCTGATGTGATTGCAGAGCCACTGGCCATTATCTTTGAAAATTCGCAGTGATCAGGGGAGGTCCCGGACGATTAGGAAAAGGCAAATATAGTGCCCAATTTTTAAAAAGGGAAGAAAGAGAACCTGAGGAACTACAGACCGGTCAGCCTCACTTCACTCCCCAGCAAAATCATGGAGCAGGTCCTCAAGGAATCCATTTTAAAGGTGATCAAGAACAATCAACATGGATTCACAAATGGCAAGTCAGGCCTGACCAACCTGATTGCCTTTTGTGATGAGATAATTGGCTCTGTGGATATGGGGAAAGCGGTGGATGTGATATAGCTTGACTTTAGCAAAGTTTTTGATACAGTCTCCCACAGTATTCTTGCCAGCATTTAAAAACATATGGATTGGATGAATGGACTATAAGGTGGATAGAAAACTGGTTGGATTGTCAGGCTCAACAGCTAGTGATCAATGGCTTGATGTCTATTTGGCAGCCGGAATCAAGTAGAGTACCCCAGGAGTCAGTCCTGGGTCCAGTTTTGTTCAACATCTTTATCAATGATCTGGATGATGGGATGAATTGCACACTCTGCAAATTCGCAAATGACACTAAGCTGGTGGGAGAGATAGATATCCCGGAGGGTAGGGATAGGGTCCAGAGTGACCTAGACAAACTGGAGAATTTGGCCAAAAGAAATTTAATGAGGTTCAACAAGGACAAGTGCAGAGTCCTGCACTTAGTAAGGAAGAATCCCATGCACTGCGACAGGCTGGGGACCGACTGGCTAAGCAGCAGTTCTACAGAAAAGGACCGTAGGATTACAGTGGACGAGAAGCTGGATATGAGTCAGCAGTGTGCCCTCGTTGCGAAGAAGGCCAATGGCATATTGGGCTGTATTAGTAGAAGCATTGCCAGCAGATTGAGGGAAGTGATTATTTCCCTCTATTCGGCACTGGTGAGGCCACACCTGGAGTACCGCACCCAGTTTTGGTCCCCCCACTACAGAAGGGATCTGGACAAATAGGAGAGAGTCCAGTGGAGGGCAACAAAAATGATTAGGGAGCTGGGGCACATGACTTATGAGGAGAGACTGAGGGAACTGGGGTTATTTAGTTTGCAGAAGAGAAGAGTGAGGGGGGATTTGATAGCAGCCTTCAACTACCTGAAAGGGGGTTCCAAGAGATGAGCTAGGCTGTTCTCAGTGGTGGCAAATGACAGAACAAGGAGCAATGGCCAAGCTGCAGGGGAGGTAGTTGGTATTTAGGAAACATTATTCATAGAAGTGGTGATGAAGCCACTGGAATGGTATTCTAGGGAGGTGGCAACTCTCCATCTTTAGAGGTTTTTGAAGGCCTGCTTGAATAAAGCCCTGCTGAAGGATTTAGTTGGCGTGGTGCTGCTTAACAGGGGTTTACCGATGACACTGAGGTCTCTTCCAACCCTAACTTCTATGAATGAGAAATTCTCAATAATGTATCCATTGGAGGTGTCAGCTACACATACCGTTGCGCGGAGAATTAAGTAAATGGACGCGCCAAGAACAGGTGAATCATCTCTCCGTTACCGGCTTTGTGATCCCAACCAGGAGAGAGTGCCTTTGCAAACAGGCAGTCCTCCAAGGAGTGCTGGAGGTGGAAGGAGCTTCAAAGTTCCTTTTGAGAATGGTTTGTCAACTCTCCCAGTCACTTTAGGGACCACAATCGGGACCTGCAGCGGTAGCACTTCTAAGCTTAAGTACTAGCTATTGATGTAACACTTGCATCATACCAGGAATTAGTGTCGCGCACCCCTGTCCCCCAAAACTTTCTCCTCCGGCTGCACTTGACGGACTCACATTCTCCTGGGGAACACAGATCCAAACCCCTTGGATCATTACACAAGGGAAATCTACCACCCGCCCCTTGTCCCCACCAATCCTGTGAGTCCAATCCCACCACTTGGATCTAAAAAAGAAAAATCACCAGGTCTTAAAAAGAAAGCTAAATGAAAGAAGAACAGTAAAAATTATCATCTCTGTAAAATAGGGGATGGAGAAAATTTATTCAGGGTAGATCAGATCACAGAGCCCAGAGGACCCCGCGCTCCTTAGTTCAAAGTTTAAAAGCAGGCAGAGTATAAATCATACAGAAAAAGGAACATTTCACAAGTAGAAACCAAAAATAAAACTAATCGCTGCCTGGCTGTTCGTACATTTTGAAACATGAAGACTGATCAAAAATTTGGAGCGCCTGGATTGACAATCTGGTCCGCTCTAGTCCAAAGCAAACACACCCTCAAAACAAAGAGCACAAACAAAGACTTCCCTCCACCAAGATTTGAAAGTATCTTGTCCCCTTATTGGTCCTCTGGTCAGGTGTCAGCCAGGTTTACTGAGCTTCTTAACCCTTTACAGGTAAAGAGGCATTAACCCTTAACTGTCTGTTTATGACAGGCCTCCATCTTCCTATCTGTGGGGTCCGTAGGGTAGAAATCCCCTTCTGAGAGGCTAACCGTATCCCTGGGGAGAGATGCTAAAGCAGCATCAGCCTTTGGTATTTCAGCAATGGAGCCCTTTGGGTCTGGAATGTTATGGAGCCTGAGGTCACACTTGTTAATGTGCTGGCCCTTACCTAGCTTACCCCGCTCACCCTACTCACCTCCTGGAAGGAAAAATGAAGGGGTATTATCGCCACTGGGGAGGTATTTGAGGGAAGAAATTGATTCTGATACTCACTCTCAAGAGCCTGCTGAGGTTGGGTTTGAATCGTGCAGATAACCTTGCTGCACATGGCTTGACATTTCTCCAGGATAAAAAGCTTTTGCAGAGTTTTTCCCCCAGCCTGTTTGGACTAAGAGCCAGACAGCTCGCCTTCTGCAGGGGAGCAGAGGGATGAGTCAGAAGATTCGGATCTCCTGGATTTTTTGTGCCTTTTCTTTCCCCTTTCAGATTTTTTAAATTTAAATTTATTTATTTATTTATTTTTTGCGCACTTTGGGAGCTCTGTACCCTAAGCTCTGCTGCGGCTTTGGGGAGGCCGCCTACAGCTTGTCTTTCTTTGGGCCTGGAGCCCTCTTGAGAGGTCTGGCTCTGAATCCTCCCCCACTGGGTCCCACTCACCCTGGGAGAGGAGGGTGAACCCATCAGACCCACCTGGACAGCTTGGAAAGGGCTGATTAGAAGTCCTTCTTCTTTCCCCAGGGCACTCAGGACACACTTTATGACTTGCTTTGCAAGAGGCACCTGGGACTTATCCCCTTAGTCAAGTGGTCAGGGTTCTCCTCGTTTTTGGAACCTCTCCCTGTTCTGCACTGGGGTTCCTGGTCCATTTTCCCCTCATTTGAGTCAAAGCTGCCTTGATGGGTAGGGACCCCACTTGCCTGCCCGACGCATGGCCCCATGACCTAACAGAATTAGGAATGGAGGGCTGGGTGCAGGCTGAGCACAAGTCATCATCTGCCAAGCTTGGGAAGCCTGCCTCACAAATCAAGCACTGCTTGGATTTGATCCAGTGCTCTTTTGGCTGCTCAGCCGTGCCTGTAAGGGGCAGAGGAGCCAGCAGGGAAACACTGCAGTGGAGGCTCAGGGAGGGTTAAAACTGCAAAGGGTTAATCAACCAGAGAAGAGGAGGAGAAACATCGAGGAAGGAAAACTCTGCTCTCCACTGCCCAAAAACTGGGCAGAAAAAGTTAAAAAACAGAAAAGAGTAAGCGCAGGGGCAACAGAAATCACCATTGTCTGCTGCCACAGAGGCAGAGAATCCAGCAGCAAGCGGCAGCAGAGGTGGGGTGGCCAGAGCATGTGGCACCAAAACAGCTCCACCTCCACGAAGCTGCAGAGGGAAAAGCAGCCCAGACATCCAGAATTGAGAGAAACCTTGAACTGCACAATTATAATAACTGTCAAAATCATTTTCCAATCCATTCCTTGTACTCCCTCAGTTTGTTTTTGACCAACAGTACACACCCAGAAGAGATTCTCTCTCTCTCTCTCTCTCTCTCTCTCACACACACACACGCAGTCTCGCATGCTCTAACCAGGGCACCCCTCGCTGTCCCTCTCAGAATATTTTACACATACTAGTACCTCTTGCTCTATTTCCAAGTATTTCATAGACCTCAGGTGCCTCCACTTTCCAAGAGCTGCATATATATTTATGCTGTCCCTGAGCATCAAGCCCTGTGTTCTAAAAAATCTCAGGAACCCTTAATCGATTTTATCTGTTACATTTGTGCAGAACACCCACAGGAAATGTAGAATTTTTTTGAATATTATTTCTGTTAAAGTTCTGGGAATACAGCATTGTTGCCTTCATTTATCCTACCTGATTAGGTCCTCAAGAAGAAGAAACTCTGTCTCTCCAGGCTTTAGTCTGTCTGCAAGGACCTTGAGGGCTGACCTCAGCAAGTCACTATTTTCACGTTGAGAAAATCCACTCCTGGGGAAAAAGAGAAGAGCTGCAGATCATCATCAATATGACAAATTGGAAGATGGGAAGAAATTAATGCCAGCTACACAATGGCTAAGAGTCTTTTAAATCTGTCTTCAAGAAGAAAAATAAAAGAAGTTTGGACAATTAGAACAGCTTTCTCCTGGCTACGGGAAAAGAGGAGATGAGAGAATTCTTGGAAAAAAAAAAAAATGAGAATTTGGGTCACATGAAATTGCTTTAGCTTTTCCAGGCCATTAAAAGCATTATGCACACAGAACACAAAACAGATCAGTGAAGTTCATATCCTTCCTTCAGTGTGTGTGGTAAGTATTCAGTAAGCACTCGTATACTCCTTGCATGACAAAGGGTATTCCCATTGGAGCTTAGCCAAAGAGCTTCAGAGGATGAAATTTCTTAAAAACAAACAACCACCTCTTGGAAATTTCATTCAAATATTTTAGGGGAATGTTAAGGTTCATCATTAAGCACTTAAACTTTAGTGGATGCCAAAGCTAGGGTTAGCTGTATGCCCTTAATTCTGCCCCCTTCTGTGTATGCGTTGAATGACAAATACTATTTCTGAAATAATACAACATAACATCACACTTTTCCCCCAACTACCTACGATACATACGTATCATCTTCCACCACTGCATATTACTCTATGTATGCCTGACAAACATAGCCCATGAAAAATTTATATACAGGATGATCAGCAAAGCAATGTCTTATTCACTGTATTCATTAAAAGATACTAGGATGCAGAAAAAAAGTTTTTATGGTATTATATTGTATTATTTGAGCAACTGTAGAAGCCAAGTTTTGGCTGCATGTGCAACCATAACTCTGGCATCTGCACCTCTGACTTGAGTGCTTAACCATGCAACTGAGTTTTTGTTGTTATCATAAGGAATATGTATTTCTAATATAGCCATCATTGTAGTATCTGTGGATGAATTTTTCTCTCTTGTTGCCTGAATGCTGAGTTGTGGAGAGAAGGACTTACTGTTTCAGCTAGTCCCAGATGTCTAGACAGACTGGAAAGCACAAAGATAGGTGTCTTACCATATATACTCATTCATAAGCTGAATTTTTTTAGTAAAAAAGGGAAGCATCAGAAAAGGAGGTCGACTTATGAGCGGGTATAGAGTGGGAGAGGTGGGACACAGCCTCTCCCCTCAACAGAGGGAGCAAGGAGAGCAGCACAGCCAGCAGAGCCAGAAGGGAAGGAGCAGGGCCAGAGTCTCTCCATTTCTGGCCAAGCTGCTCTCCCTCCAGCCTCTGAAGCAACTGCAGCTCCAGGGCTGGCAGGCTGCAGTTGTACCACTTGGCCCCTACCCCCAGAGCAGGCTATACCCATGCCGCCCGTCCCACTGGAGCACATTGCGGCTGTGCCGCCTCGCCCAGCCTGCTGGAACATGGTGCGGCTACACTGCCTGGTCTGGCCTGCTGGAGCAGGCTGCGGCCAGGACAGAGACATCCTCCCCTGGCCCTCCCCAGATAAAGTGGTAAGAGATGGGATGGGGAGAGTGTGGGGGTCCCGGGCTAGGGGTGGGGTCATGTGGGGGTTGGTCACAGGAGTTACTCCCTCCCCTGAAACCCCTCAGCTCTCCACCCGAAAAAATTTCCCCACCAGTTGCTGTCTCCGCCCATCAGGGTAAGCAGCGGCACGCCAGAAAACACCTTCTTTACTCAGGTTTACTCCATGCCTGTGGACGCTCAAGGTAAAACAAACCAACTCAGCCGTCAGTGCTTATCTCCTGATAGCCCAGGAGCTCAAAGCTCGCGACTTCCTCCCTGAATTGATAAAAATGTCTTATGAACGGGTCATACAATTTTTCGCAATTTAACTTATCTATCTGGGGCTGGGGAGCGGGTTGGCTTATAAAGGCAAGCCTGGTTTATTGAATTTCCGAGTTTTTATAAACGGTAACGTTACTGCTGCTGGATGTAAATCAAGAATGCACCAAATGATCTGGTTAAAACCAGGTATTTGCCTTGGAACTCCATTTGCAGCATGGCATCTTACAATTACTGTAACCAGGGTAATTCATCTATAGTTTCAATTCTTTATAGTTTGACTGAATTTACAGCAATTGTTAATATAATATATAACATTCTTAAAGCACTGATTATAACTACAATTTGATGTTCTGCATCGTGCTAGTTTGCTAACATATGAGTCCTTTCAATGAAAGAGGAACCCATACAAAAAGCAATAAGAAACAGGCTTGTTTACATACCCCTATGAACATGCCACTCTTTTACACTCACCAAGCAAACAGGATAGCGAAAGGCCTGCAGCCAAGCTGCTGGAACAAGACGACAATCAGCTGGTGCTCCTGAATGTTCACTCTTGGTCCCATCCACGAGCATTGCCTGGTTTTCTGTAATTAGTGCCTTAAACACAGAACCAAACTTAATTAAATATTATTTTTCAAGAATTATCGTATGTCATTCCCTCCATTTTCATAAATGAAATGAAATAAACAAAAAAACCTCGGCAATTATTAAGAAGAATCAAGTTGCTGCCTTCTGACCTGGAAAGTATTGTGCATGTTCCCATATGAATACGAACAGTGGTTTCAGCAACCTCAAACTGCACACTGAGGCAACTTCTTGAGAGACGATCTCTGACACAGATGGGAGAATCCAATCTTCCTTACAGGCTTTACCCCTGCTGTGAACCCAAACATTTAAAAATCACTTCTCAATTCTTAATTTATAAAGAGCTCAAAGATACAAGCACACTACCGCCTGATGGAGAGAATAAAAACTAACTCAGCTTGTGCAGTCCTGTTCAGTTCCACTCATTGGCAGGTACCAAGGATATAAAGCTGGAAGTCCACAAAGTTTAAGATGGCACAGCCACTGGGAGCCAGAACAACACCGAGTAGGAAGGAGCCAAAAATGGTTGTAATTAACTTTCTAGAATGCTCTGATTCTACTACTTGGGGGCAAAGTGAGAATGGAAACAGATGGAGTCGTCTTTGTCAATACAACACAACATGTGTAAGGTTAGAGATGCTGACAAACAGGCTAAGCAACAATGAAATGAGGAATTAGTCTGCAGGAGGAACAGAGGGTATACATTAGTTATATTAACTATGTACAATGAGATTGTCTAGTTTCTATTAGGAAACAGGGTGGATTTGATTTAAATCAATTTGATTTAAATCATGATTTAAATTTACTAGTCAGAAGACTCAATTTAATCATGGATTTCTATTCACATAAAAGTGCATTCTTGCTTGGTTGTTCATTACAACCTTAATACATATTCTTCACAACTCAGAGATGGATGTAGGTTTCATTTTTAGATGGTGCATACTATACATTTTAAAGTGAGTTTATTTTGAAAAAACTTTTCAGATTAGTTTTTACAGCTATATCAGAAAATGAATGATGTTTGGTTTATTTCATTTACCAAAGGTAAATTGAAGCAGATATTTATGAAGTCATTGGGAGGTGAACTATCTCCATTCAACAGGTTAATCATTAATATTTGGAGGATTTTCTTGCCATGCTGTATTAGGGAGGAGAACATCACCAGACAGACATTTAAATTGTTTTATTTAACTAAAAACAACAACATTATGTATTCTGGATTTTTTTCTTCACAGCAAAACATAATATATTTTAACAAAACAAGCATATGAATTTTTTGAATTGTTTAAACATTCAAGTTTTTTTAAAATCAGGTGTTGTTTTTGTTAAAAATTGTTTTAACTAAAATAGTTAAATGAAATTTAAAAAAAAAACACAAAAATTAAATCGACTATGTCAGCCAGGTCAACATGAGAAACTTAAAATATTGGCTTCTGCAGCTAACTCAGTCATCTTCACCTTCATTTTCCTGTTTGTTCATAATCTAGAAAAGAAAAAAACAAGCTTTCCTGCTTTTTCAGGTCCAAATGATTTCTCAGTTTGGAATGAATTAGTCCAAAGGAAGAAATATTCTTTCTATACCAGCAGAAGAAGCTTACTGCTGTTAAAAGTGAAGATTATCACTTCAACAGTCTCTGAATCAAGTGCTTAAGTGACTTCCACCAGTTCACTGCTGTGACTTTCTTTAAAACATCATCAGCAGCAAACATATATTTCTTGAATGGTTCACCCTTAGCTCTGAAGTTTATTATAGTTGGCATTATGGAGGATGATTGCTGAGGTGTCATGTCATAGCCAACTTCTCTTCTTCAGCAGTTAAGGTTTGACCCTGGTACTGAGTATTGAGAATATTTGCAAGAAAATGAGCTGGGATAGTGCTTGTCCCCATTCGTTTTTTTTTAATGCTTGTAACTTAACTCTGTCATTGCATATTTCTCTTTTTTTAAGATCTCACTCAGATCCTTCCAAATTTCAAATACAGTCAGCAATAAAATCTAGCTATTTCCCTGCATTTTGTTCAAGGCTACAGAAATAGGCTTCAGGGTACTCGTTCAGCATGTGTTCAACATTTCTCTTAAGACCAATTGTTGAGAACTTTGGCTGTGACAGTGCCAATCTATCTTTTTTTCACTGATTTTTTCACAAACTGTCATCAGATTAGGCCAGTTTCTTGATATAGTGCTCAAAACAGTCCACTAACTGAGTTCTCATCGCAACGTCTTGTGGGGAGAGTTAGCTTGGTTCCTCCCACTTTTTTTCAGAGCAGCTGCTGCAAAGTGGTTGTTATGGAAGTATTTTGCATTTCAACATTAGCCTGTTATTTCTGGAACACTGAAGTCTTTGGCTAGGGATGCATCAAATGAGCACTGCAACCATATGTTGTTAGCTTGGGACTCTCTTCATGCTCTTCTAAATTTCTTCTCATCTTGGATACATTTGCAGCATTGTCTGTGACCAAGCTGCGTACTAGACATTTGAATTTTTTTTCATAGCTTTTACTACTACTTCTTGTAAGTATTCTGTGGTGTGTGCATTTCCTGATGTATCAATTGTTTCTGTAAGGAATACATTCCGTTTTTCTGTTGTCACACAAGCACATACAACAGGATCATTCTGGACACTGCTCCACCCATCAAGACTCAGGTTAAAAATTTCACTCTCTAGACATTTTTCAAACTGCTCAACTTCTCTTTCATACACTTTATCCAGCAATTTGCCTGCGACATCTGCTCTGTTGGGTGAACTGTATCCTAGTCTTAATGACTGAACCATGTTAATGAAGTGTGAGTTCTCAATCGTACGCAAAGGAGAGTTTGTTGCATAAACAAACCAGGCAATTTTTTAATCAATTACCTCTTTTTGTTATCTGCTGGTTCTTATCACAAAAACTTATCTATGGTTGTTTCTGGATAATGGAGATTTTTTTTTCTTTTTGCTACAGGTGATACTGTGGCTCTGTGACATACATGATATAACTGAAACACTACCATTGGCAGATAACTCTGAAACTATAGAAAATGATGGTGATCTTGAAGGTAGGTAGTCTTTAGAATCCTGTATGTTGAGGATGGAGTCTCCTAAACAAAATAAGTCAATGCAGTTATTTAATTATTATTAACAAACTGCTCATTTAGTATTACTCACTGACACTCAGTACTACTTTCAAGGTGAAATTGTAAAAGGAAGACCTGCCTATTTCAGCTATTTATTTTTTTTCACAACCGCATCTAAAATGATAGTACCATAGAGTAACAACTATATATTTTTTGCTCAAACATAAAAATTCAAGGATAGTCCAGAAGGAAGACAGGCAGTCCTTAAGAAAGAAGTATGAAATAAAAAAGTTTACCAACCTGAAGATCCTGCATGTTCAGACATGTTCCTTTAATCTTCAACGCAGCTTCCTCCTGAGAAGGAACACTTCTCATGATGTTGTTTCATTCGGGCAAGCAAGCCTTGCATTTCTTTGTTGCAATGTTTGCATTATGCATGCATGCCTGTCTTACTCACAGGTAGAGGAACTTCATTAAAATATTCCCAAACTGGGTCTCTTTCACGGCCTGCTGCCATTATAGGTTTTCCTTTCTAGTGAGAGAATGGTGTGGTAGATCTCAAATCAATGAAGGCTAAATTCAGAAAGACCTCAAGACTTCTGGAATATGCTGCTCAAACAGTTTCATTTTTGTTTCTACTGCCTGTCCCTCCCTTCTCACATTTATCTCGAGACGTCTTCTCCTTGTCCAGATCTATTCCGCCCCGAACAATCTTCTATTCATTGAACTTTTCGAAACTTTGCATTTTTAGAGAGAGGTAAGGGATTGACTCTGTGTACACAAATTTGTCTGCATACAAAACTTTTCTTAAACATTACATGAATATATCATCTCATACTATAGAATTAGAATTTGTACTCCCTATTCCATGATGAGATATACTTGAGCTATAATGTATCTTAATTAAAACGATCTTTAGATAGGTTTTTTCCTCAAAAAGTATTTTATAAAAAAAATCCACCAAACAACAAATCTAAATCCTTGGATGCTAATTTCCATCTCTATTCTGGGTGATCCATTTTTTTCCAGGAGGGACTGGGTCTATGGACCTTATTACTCAAAGAAAGGAAATTTTCATGTAAGCATGGAGAAATTTTCTTCTTCTCCTTTGTTCTAAGATCCACAGATCCATTACAATGGGATTTTAATAGCAGTGTGCCTCCAGATTGAGAAGAAGGATCATCCTTTAAATAAGGCCACGCAAACAATGCAGATTATATATCATAGAAGATTAGGGTTGGAAGAGACCTCAGGAGGTCATCTAGTCCAATCCTCTGCTCAAAGCAGGACCAACCCCAACTAAATCATCCCAGCCAGAGCTTTGTCAAACCGGGCCTTAAATCCTCTAAGGATAAAGATTCCACCACTTCCCTAGGTAACCCAATTCCAGTGCTTCACCACCCTCCTAGTGAAATAGTTTTTCTTAATATCCAACCTAGATCTCCTCCACTGCAACTCGAGACCATTGCTCCTTATTCTGTTATAGACTCAGACTTTAAGGTCAGAAGGGACTATTATGATCATCTAGTATAACCTCCTGCACAATGCAGGCCACATAATCTTACCCATCCACTTCTATAACAAACCCCTAACCTATGTCTGAGTTATTGAAGTCTTCAAATTGTGGTTTGAAGACCTCAAGTGCAGAGAATCCTCCAGCAAGTGATCCATGCCCCACGCTGCAGAGGAAGGCGAAAAACCTCCAGAGCCTCTGCCAATCTGCCCTGGAGGAAAATTCCTTCCCGACCCAAATATGGCGATCAGCTAAACCCCGAGCATGTGGGTAAGACTCACCAGCCAGCATCGAGGAAAGAATTCTCTGCAGTAACTCAGATCCCATCCCATCCAACATCCCATCACAGACCACTGGGCATACTCACCTGCTGATAATCAAAGATCAATTGCCAAATAGATTGCCAAAATAATTAGGCAATTAGCCCATCATACCATCCCTTCCATAACTGATCAAGCTAGCCTTAAAAGCAGATATGTCTTTTCCCCACTACTCCCTTGGAACTGTTTCAGAACTTCACTCCTTAATGTTGAAACCTTTCCGTCTAATTCAAAGTCTAACTTCCTGTGTCCGTTTATTACCCATTTGTTCTTGTTGTCCACACTGGTACTAAGCTTAAATATTCTCTAACCTCCCTAATATTATCCTCTTATTATTTATAAAAGGAGCAATATATCCCTCTCCAACCTTCTTTGTGGTTCGGCTAACAGCAAGCTCTTGAAGCTCCTTTCATAGGCCCCCCCTAGGTTTTCCATTCCTTCCAGTCTCCTAGTAGCCACCTTGAACCTTGTTCCAGTTTGATTCATCCTCTAACATGGAACAACCAGAATGCACAACAGTATTCAATGAAGTTCACCAGTGCCGTTATAACAGGTACTACGATCCTCTATCTTTCTGGAAATACTCGCCTGATGCACCTAAAAACTGCATTAGCTTTTTAACGGGGCCGTATCACATTGGCGCTCTTTATCCCGTGATCAACATACCGACTGTCCTTCTCCTCCTCTCGTTACTTCCAACTGATGTGTCCCCAATTTATACCCATAATTTATCTATTGATCCCTAAAGCATGACCTTAGCACTTTTCACTATTAATTTCATCCTATTACTATTACTCCAGTTTACAAGGTAAATCAGATCTTCCTGTATGATATCCCACTTCTTCTCTGTGTTAGCAATACCTCCCAGCTTTGTGTCATCTGCAAACTTTATTAGCACATTCCCGCTTTTTGTGCCAAGGTCAGTAAGTTATCTGACACCACTGAGAACAGCCAAGCTCCATCCACTTTGCAACTCCCCTTCAGGTAGTTGAAGGCTGCTATCAAATCCCCCTTTACTCTTCTCTTCTACAGACTAAATAAGCCCAGTTCCCTCAGCCTCTCCTCATAAGTCACATGCCCCAGCCCCCTAAATAACGAGGCCCATCGCTAGCAGAGGATGGTTTCAATCCATCGACCTCTGGGTTATGAACCCAGCACACTTCCGCTGCACCACTCTGCTGGCTCTATAGAAATATCTCCTCCATCTGCCCCAGGCAATAGGTCTGAGAGAAAACTTTTGCTGAGGCACTGGCTAAGACTGGATGACAAATATGCAGAACTTGGTGAACTTATATATTAACAGCCATGTGGGCACTCAGCAGCTCTCAATACAGGAGACATCACTACTCTGCTCTGGGATTTTCAGTGCTCCGAAGGCTTGGATTTTGGCACTTAACCAAAGGAGGACTATTTCTTGAATTTACTTGAGGAATGTTATGGCAGGTGTGAGAACTATATGTCGGAATTGGGTATAAACAGGGGTATGGAAGGGCTTCCGTATGAGGGGAGATTAAGACTGGGACTTTTCACCTTGGAAGAGACAACTAAGGGGAGATATGATAGAGGTCTATAAAATCATGACTGGTGTGAAGAAAGTACATAACACTTATTTATTCCTTCACATAACACAAGAATTAGTGGTCATCACATGAAATTAATAGGCAGCAGGTTTAAAACAAAAAAAGAGGAAGTATTTTTTCACACAACGCACAGTTAGTCTGTGGAACTCTTTGCCAGAGGATGTTGTGAAGGCCAAGAATATAACAGGTTAAAAAAAAATTAGCTCCATCAATGGCTTTTAGCCAAGATGGGCAGTGATGGTGTCCCTAGCCTCTGTTTGCCAGAGGCTGGGAATGGGCAACCGGGTATGGATCACTTGATGTTTACCTGTTCTGTTCATTCCCTCTGGGGCACCTGGCACTGGCCACTGTCGGAAGATAGGCTACTCGACTAGATGGACCTTTGGTCTGGCCCAGTATGGCCACTCTTATGTACTTAGGTTCTTAAATCAGACCTGCTAAGGTGATCACTGATGAGACACAAGGGCCTGCCACCCAGCACCCAATCTGAGAATGGGAGAATTGAGTGATTCCACTGTGACACCCTGTACCCCATGTTCACCTCTTTTATAAGGTTATGATATATTTTGTACAAAGTATGCCTTGTGAGGTATCATTTAAAAAAACAATCTGCCGATTATTATTGTCCTGTTGAAATGTGTGTTGCAGCACTGTGTGTAAAACTATACAGCCTGATTGTATGATTGTTACTGAAATATGTTGTAATTCTGGTAATACACACAAACCAATTTCTGAGACACAAAGACACATTAGCATACAGCAATGTGCTAAAGGACCATTACCTGCTTAATCAGCCATTTATCAGCAGGGAAGAGATGTAAACAAGTAATTTACATTTCATCTCAAAGATGGTTCAAATCTCACATACACAGGGGACTGTTTGTCTATACCCAGGGGGAGGGGAGGGTAATCCTCAAAGAAGGGAGAAGAGTATAAGAATAGGAGACAGTGACCTCCACATCGCTCTTCTCTCCATCTCCCATCTCCCTTCTAATGACTACGGCTATGATTTAGTTACAGAGGTCATGGAAGTCACAGATTCTGTGACTTCCAGAGATGCCTGTGACTTCAGCCTGCAGTGATCAGGAGCTGTGGGTGGCAGGGGACCCTGGAGCTCCGACACTCAATTCGCAGTGGGGGCCCCCAGAGCCCTTAGCCGCCACACAACTGGCCCACTGCAGGTGGTGTGGGGACCTACAGATCCCCATTTTGTCACAGATATTTTTAGTAAAAGTCAGGGACAGGCCACGACTTCAGTGAGTTTTCCTTTATTGCCCTTGACCTGTCCTTGACTTTTACTAAAAATACCCATGACAAAATCTTAGCCTTACTCATTTCATCAATGAATACCTGAAGAACACAGAATTAAGGGGTGCGTGTGTAAGAGAGATTCCCAGACTAGAAAGAAACACAGCTTATAAAATGTATTGCAGCATATGGTGAAACAGATCTTTTTCTGCTTTTAAACCTTCTAGCCTCGATAAGTTTAGGAATTAGTTAGCATTTTTATTTCCTTTGCAACCTATTTTGACTTTTATGCCTTATCACTTGTAATCATTTAAAATCCATCATTCTCTAGTTAATAAACTTGGTTTATTGTTTTATCAAAACCAGTATATGCTTGGATTGAAATGTTGGGGAATCTCTACGTAGGACAACAAGGCTGGTGCATAATCATTAGTCAGTGTTGGAATAATAGGTTACTAGGAGCTTGCACTGTTAAGGAGGATACTGAGCAGTGCAAGACACACATTTCTGGGAAGCAAGGCTGGAACTGGGGAAACAGCACAAGTGTTGCTCTGTATATAATTCATGAACGGCTGGGCACAGCATTCATGTATTCAGCTGGAGTGCTTTTTCATGCTAGTGGTTGTGTGTGCACAGCACCTGGAGAAGTTGCTGTTCACCAGCAAAGCAGTGTAAAAGGCATCCCAGGCTGGAGAGCTAAGGGAGCCAGATTGCACCCTGGGGAATATCACATTCACCCCAGGAGAAGTGGTAGCCCAAGACCCTGGAAGGGTTCACTTGGACAGACCAGGCGAGGTCAAAGGTGCAGTCCATTTGGCAACTATGACACCACCAGTTATGAAAACCTTGGCATTATGCCAATAGCTGAGATTGGACTCGCTAAATAGGAGAAAACAAAGATTCCAAAATGGTTGAGAGGAAAAAAAGTCCTCTTTATCCAGATGTCCAGAGTCATGTGCAAATGATGCAGCTTCAGAAGGCTGCAACTGAGACTTGTTCAAACTGAGAGGACCCCAGGACAGATCTGGCTCAGTCAGGTGGTCAAGCAGGAAAGGGTAGATACATACTTCCCACAATGAAGCCTGGCAACATCAGTGCCAGAACCTTTGTGAAGATCTTTAAAGAAGAAGGGCTAGCTGGGTTTAGATAAGTAAACACACTTTAGACAGAGTGAATAGAATAAATTTGCCCTTGCAGAGGCCCTGAAGGACTGGTCAGGGTGGTTTCCATAAGCAAGTACATCCTCCAATTAGTGCTGCTGATTAACTGGAGTTCTAAGATAAGGTTGAATTCCCTACCCCCACTTGCTTCCACTTTATAATGTATCATGAGTAGAAATCTTGCCTTCGCTCCAACCAAGAGAATGGGACAATGGTCTGTCTGGCCAGAGCTCTGGGATCTTTGATTCAAGGGCCTATCTTTGTGACAGGGTGGAGGAAAGAGGACAAGTCTACAACCTGGAAGGCCAGGGGGTGGGACCAAAGAATTAATTCAAAAGTGTAAAGTTTTCTTATTATTTCTAGATAATACAAGCCTCTGTGAAGCAGAAAGATTCCTTCTGCCAAACAGTTCTGGAATAGGGAAGGATGGAGGCTGGTCTGGCACTCCTCCAGAAACCATTTACTGGAGAAGAGACTCCAGCAGAGACCTAGGGGAGGACTCACTGCTTGAATCTTCCTTGCTTTCTTACAAAAGGAAATTCTCCTCCAAACAGAAGCTGCTGCTCCAGCAAACAACTTATTATTATTATTTGTTCTATGGTAGCATCTAGAGGCTCCATCTGAGATGATGGCCCATTGTGCTAGGCGCTATACAAAATTTAGTACCTCTGACCCTGTCCCAAAGAGCTCACAGACAGACAAAGTTGGGAGAAAGGAAGGATTATTATCCCCATGTGACAGATGGAGAGGCGAGTCACAGAGGAATGATGTCCCATGCTGGAGCTGGGAACTGAACCCAGCTCTCCTAAGTCTCAAGCCAGTGCCTGAGTCTCAGCACAAGCCCAGTTTGCCTCTCTAAAGACTGTGCTACAGCTGGTAAACAGAAGAAAGGCACACTGGTGAAGGAGTGCAGTTTTCATTCTTGTCATACTCCAGAACAACTGGACTCAAAACTTCCGACAACAAAATATTCACCCTCAGGCAGACCTGAAAAATATCAGTCCTAAAAGATGCAAGTTTGAGACAGTTATGAGGAAGTGAAAGGGCGGGACTGTAGTGGAAATGCTCAGGCAGCCTCGACTCAGGGTGTCACGAACTCCTTCTAAGTAACACAGCTCAGCACATCCTGATGGATGGGACCCCCAGGCAGGTGGGCTTGAGCAGCAGGCATATTCCAGGGAAAAGCCAGCTCCCCACACCAGAGCAACTTTGTAGCCAGGAGAGCAGACACAGAAACAGCCTCAGCAGGTTCTGCAGCAGGGACCTAGGGACACTGACACTAATGATGCTTCAAGTCCTTTTCACCCCATCCCTCAGTCTCTTCACCTCAGGCTCACTCCAGTTGCCCTTCATCCTTTCCTCCCCTTCCTCTTCTCCTGCACCCCTTCCCATCTATGTCCTCTCTCCATTCTTGTGTCTTTCTGTTTAGCAAATCCTCTGCTAAAAAAACTTAAATCGCAACACTAAAAACAAAAAACAATTAAAAATGGCAGCACTGCCATGCCCTTTGCTTCTCAGCCCTCATATTACACTGCTGCCATGTTCTATGCCTTTGCCCTGCTCTGTGTCAGTCTCGCTATTTAGATTGTAAGCTTTTGGGGCAGGGACTGTGCACCACTGGTATCCCCAGCCTCAATCTAGCGCAGAAGCCTCCTGCAGGCTCTCTTCCTGAGGGTGAATTTCACTCTCCGTGCCTCTAGCTAGTAAACACTTTGCCCCACCTCTCCCTTTTGTACATACCTTTAAGAAAGGGGCTCTTTTTGCAGTGGATGGTATCAGTATGTGCTCCAGCTTTTGGCAAAGATCATCCAGAAGAAATGCAAGCTCTGCTGGCCCTAACTGTACAATTTCTCTGGCCTACAATTTCAAGGAAGAAAATAATTCAGTATGTTCATCTCCATTAACCATCCTCAAAAGTAGGCACACAGGATCTTGGGTTAGACACAGGATGGATTATGTAAACTTGGCGATTTAGGATAATGATGATCCCCAAAATTCCCCATTACGCAGTCAGCTAAGATGGTTTGCATTAGAAGAGTTAATGGAAAACTGTGGAAGGATGGCTGTGAACAGCCTCAGACTTTTCCATGGACTGAGCAATATAAATCCCAGTGACCCAAAATCTACTCTGTATGTCTTTGGTCAGTTTTATGTATGTCCTCTTCTATGCCTTCTTTTATTTTTCAATCCAAGTTATGGGTGTTGAGCCTATCGAACCTCAAGGTCCTGGTTTCACAGATATTACCATAAAACCCTAACTAGTTCAGGACTTGATTCTGCCTACCCATCTGATGCCGGTTACTGCACTGTGGCTGAGGGGCAAAACTCCATGCAGCAGTGGGAATGCACCTCCAGTCCAGTCTTTCCCATCTGCCCTCTCATGGACATGAGACATTGCTTGCCCAAGGAAAGAGCCTTCTCTCTTTTTCTTTTCACGTGCTCTGTCTGTGTGTGTCTTGTCTGGTTGGAAAAGTGAATGGAGTGAACATGGTGTTCTGACAGTAACTAAGAACGGTTTGATTGTGACATCAGTAATGTGCCATCACTAAAACATATGTGGTTTGTGACTTGCAATCCCCATTAGCGGCAAAGGGTTTAACACGTCCCATGTGGTTAGTAAGAGAGATCAAAGCCTGAGACTGATCAAAGCTGAAAGAGCCCCAAGATGGAGCACCAGCTGGACGTGCATAAGTAACATCTATTTGCCACAGCTATAGTGTTACTATCTGTCCTAGGACCTTCTAAGGCATCTGTTTTCTCCTGTGTGTACATTAATACCTTCCCTTGAAGCAGCACACTGACTTTCTGCAGGTGGGCATGGGCCATGATGAGACTGGATTTCCTCAATTTTAGTTAAGCAGAGGAGGCTAAGTCTTCCAAATCCTCGGTGAGAATGAACCAGTTATAGCTCTGCAGCAACCTTCTAGCCCCTCTTGGTACAAGTTTACTCTGTTACACTGTGATGGAGTAGGGTCTGTCTGTGTGGGGGATGGGAGAACTGGGGATGTCTTTAGGTGAGGGACAGGATTTTTAAGCCTGTAACCTGAGCCAGGTAAGGGGGATGGGGTTAGCACCTTGGCCCGGGAACCTGGACAAAGGAATCGGCCGGCAGAAGGAGGGGCAGTTCAGTTTTGGTTTTGGGCTGGGTGATGGGAATTCAGGGAATCCTATGCTGGGATCCAAGCGCCCTGAACCCCGAGAAGGACTTGACTGGGGGGTCCTGGTTGGGCCTCCAGGCTCTGCTGTAACCTGCATTCCTGTTGTCCAATAGACCTTCTGTTTTACTTTTGGCTGAGAGTCACTGTGAGTCCCAGGAAGAGGGGTGCAGGACCGGACTCCCCCACGCTCCGTGACATATACTTACTTCTGTGTGCATCTCCGAGTCCAAAATAGATTTGGTCAGCAGCCCACAGTGCAGGATGGTGAACACCTCAAGGTCTAGCTCTCGGAAGAATGCACGGTAACTCTGCAGCTGTACCAAAGGGATCCCTGACTTTTTTTCAGTGGTGTCCTGAAATGAAAATGGCAATGTTAATAGCAGAATAAAGCCAATGGTCACATCTGCACTCTGGTAAAGAATACTGCATGTAAAAAATTTTGATCCTACAATAGAGGCCCCTACATTATTTGGTACAGCATGTGAAAAGAGCCAAGGAGCACCAGCTCCCTTGAATGCACGATTTTCTCCAGCACAAACCCCAATTCCCTTCTGATCCCCCTAAACTATCCCAGCTCAACAAAGACCCTTCTCCCACTTTCCATCATCCACATTTTTTCCCCAGGTTGAGCAACAGGAAAGTCTTCTTGGTAGTCAAGGCATGGAACTGTCTCCTAAGAAAGTGGTGAAATCATCACCACTTTGGACTGAATAAAGCACTAGAAAATGTGCTCAAGAGACCAATCCTACCTTCACCCCAGGAAGGTTGACAAGATGATCTAAAAGAGCTTTGACATCTCCAACTTCTATGAATCTATGGTCAGAGCAAAACTCACCATGAACTCGATGAAAGATGACGTGTGACAAGTGACGTGAAAGAGGAGGAAGACTGTTTAGGAAATGATTAGGTCTTAGATACAAGTGTCAGATCTGGTCTTCCTCCTCGAATGAACACTACTGGACATCCTATGTATCAAACAAGAAACTTTCACTCTCCAGTGCTGGAATATCTTCCACCAGAACCTGTAGATCTGAGGCAAGACACTCTCTTTGATTAATCAAAGAGATCTGATCTTAACAATAACTAGTCTAAAAGGTAAAAAGGCATTTATTTAGGTATGGATCTGAGAGACCCGCAGAGGTTCATGTTCTTTTGCTGCTGTGGTTAGAAGGAACTGAGGTGGCCACAGTCATGCACCCTTCTACAGCCACACGTTTAGAATCTGCTCAAACATTACCAGAAGGTTCCAGTGTTTTAACTGCACTGGTCAGTGCATTGCAAGGGCAGAACTATGCAGAGGACACTCAAAGAACCACCAAGTTTCCAAATTCAGATGTGAGGATCATGTCAGAAAGTAGCACTGAGCTCTTGAACTGAGATTTCTATCCCTGTTAAGAGTCCCTCTCTTAGCTTTCTGTTTTACGCACCCCTTTCTTATCCTGCACAAGCCCCTTTTACCAGTAGCACCTTCTCTAGCTGGGTGGTCTCAGCTTCAAGCTGATTTCCTTCAGGATTCTCTTCCATTTGTGAGTGGTCTGCAGAGGAGTCTTTGCTTCCTTCAGATTTTTGTTTTTTTCCTCCTGGAAGAGAAACAGTTTTACAAACATAGACCATGCCAGAACCCGAGCCTCTGCGAGGGGTCAGCCAGGCTACTGATAGGGGAATGCTCATGCTGTAATCTAGTCAGATTTAGGAAAGCATCTGACAAAGCACTACACAAAGGCTATATTGGAGATAGCCAGGGTCACAGCCTGAAATTGCAAGGCCCAGGACATTTGGGGTCCCTTCCCCAACCACTCTTTTTTTTTTTCTTAAACTAGTTTGCTTAATTGGGGCCCCATGTTTTTACTATTATCTACATATAACTATGTTATAATGTAGTCCTATAAATCAATAGAAATGCCCTCACCTAGAATACCGAGTTCAAAACCAGTCACCCTATCTCTGAAACAATACTGCAGAAGGAAAAAGGGTTCAGAGAAAGTTGATGAGAATAATTAGGAGCTTGGTAAAATTCTCATCTGCACAGAAACAGAAAAGATTGGAAAGGTCACCTTAGAGAGCTCAAGATAGAACTCTTTTATGTTTGTACAGCACCTAGCACAATGGAGTCCTGGTTCATGACTAGGCCTCCTAGATGCAATGGTAATACAAATAATAATAATAGTAAGCCCATACAATAATGCATGGTTGTGACATGCTATACTTCAAAGTAACATCCTGTAACCCCCATATTCATGACTGCTATACGGTTGTGATATTTCAAACAAAGCATGCCTTGCAAATTATCATATGAGAGCTCATGATCTGCTGAAAACCACTGTTCTGTCAAAATATGTATATTGTTAGTGTGTATGAGATTTGCTATACAGTTGTTATTAAACTATGTTGTGAGTTTGGGAGATGCCCACTGCTAGCTCTCCAGTGACTAAAGGGTGGTGACGCATACCCAGGCGGGCATTAAATGACCATTGATCAATAGAGGAATTGTAAACAAGGGATTTACAATTCTGCAAGAGACAGTTGTGTAAGATCACACAATAAGAATTGCTCAACTTTATAACTCAGTTGCGCAAGCAGCACACAATGGGAGATTACTCAACTCTGTGACTCAGCAAGGCCAACCAGGACATGTCTGGGACACGACTTGAGAATATAAAATAAGGGACAGTGGTGTGGCATCATGATTCCACCTCCTGCCCTACCTATACTGAAGGCAACAAGAATACTAGGAAGACAAAGACTTTGAACTGAGACGAGAAGGAAATTCAGCCTGTGTATTAAGAACTATAACCTGCCTCCAACATCCAGTCGGGTTAGAAAAGCTGTTTGATTCAAATCTTACTTAGTCTATAAGTTTAGGATTTAGAATGTGTGTTTACTTTTTGTTTTCATAGGTAGCTATCTGACCTTCATACCTATCACTTAAAATCTCTTTCTGTAGTTGTTAAACTTTTTAATGTTTTATCCTTACCAGTGAGTTTGTCTAAAGTGCATGGGGAATCAGCTCAGGTCAGGTTACAAAGGCTGGTGCATGTCCACTATCCTTTGATGAAGTAATGAACTAATTAATGAGCTTGCACTGTTCTAGAAAAGGTCTTGAGCAGTGTAAGATGGTATATTCCTGGGGTGTAAGGCTGGGGATATTTGCTGGTGTTTCCCTGTGTATAGTTCATGAGTGCCTTGGAGAGCATTCATGCAAGGTAACAGTGCCTGGAAGGATTTGCTGTTGTCACTGGCAAAGCATTGTGAGAGAAAATCCAGGCTGCAGAGTAAGGGGAGCACAGCAGACCCACAATTCTAGGTTGTACCCCAGGGTTCCCATCACAATGGTCCAGAGAGGTTAGATGGGAAGTTTATATTCTCCATCTCTTACCACAAAAACAAGGGGACATTCAATGAAATCAAAAATCAAAAAGGGGCAAATTCAAAACTAACAAAAGAAAATACTTTTTCACATAATGTTTGATGTGGACTCTGTGATGCTGTATGGAATATGGGAGACACTTTATGATATTGTTGATACCAATATTATAAAATTACAAGGAATCTGACAGATATGCCATGTAAGGTATCTGTGAAAATGTTATGATTTGCCAAATATAATGATCCTGTTTATATATCTGTATCACCTTTGTATTGTGAGTTATAGATATGGATGATATATGTGTGTTTCAAAACTTATGCTGTGTTTTTGGGTAACACCCCCAGACAGATTGGCATCACTGCTTAGCCTGTTTGATGGCCCACCAAGGGTCATATGCTACATAATGAACCCATTGAAAAAGCCAGGGTCTACACCTTATGAGTCAGCAAGCCATGTAGGGGCATACCTATGGACAGAACTCTAAGGCTTTTCAATGCCATGTGCTGTGAAGCTTTTGTTTGCCATGTGGTTTGTACTTCTTGTGTTCCAAAGGATATAAAAAGGCAGCTGCATCATCTCCTTTTTGTTTTCATTCCTGCTTTTAACCTTTGGAGTAACTTTTCTACAAACTGAAGCTCTCAGCAAAGGACTGAATGACCCATCCAAGCTGTGGATGTGTTCCAGAGGGACTTTCAAGCCAGCAAATTCACCAATACGGCTAAGAACCTGATACATGGACTTTGAAGCCTCGGTATGTATCTGACTGCTTCACCATTTAACAACTCTCTTCTTATTCTTTTTTCTTTCTAACAATCCTTAGTTTTAGACTCTATAGGATTGGTTGGCAGTGTGGTATTTTGGGTAATATCAGAATTAATATTGACTTGGTAATGTGGCTGGCCCTTTGGTGTCAGAAGAACACTTTGTATATGTGAGCACTGTTTTTAAATAACTTCTCCTTTTACTGGACCTAGGCGCTGACTGAGGGCCAAAGAACTGGAATGCAATAAAGGTGGCTATGTGATTTCTTTTTTTTGTTTCTTGATAAGCTCTGCTTCTGATCCCCCACACTGGTTGTGACTGTTGGTGAGTTTAACTTCAGTATTAGCCACCACTTTGGGAGTGTCTGCTCTCCCTTTTGCAGTTTGCCCTCACCATGGCATTTTCAAGGAGGGCTACCCCAAACACACAGAGGCACAGATTCCTTGCCCGAGAATGTCACTATGGATAAGATGAAATATTTCTCTGGGTAACAAGAAGATCCAGAATTATAAAGAGAGGCTATCTAGCAGTAACTTCTTCAAGAGTTGCACTTGTGCGATATGGCAACCCTAATGTCGAGCTACAGAAATTCATTAAAAAGCTTTGTCCATCAGGGAGTGCATGAGTGTTCTTGCGTGAAGATGATGTCTTCACCCTAATCCGTATCAGGGAGCGGACCTCTCCAATGGCTTTAGTTCCTTCTCCTTAGACCACAGAGTCCTGCTGTTGTATAGAACTCTGAGGTAGAGGGGCAGCTGGGTAGGTATTGTGAATGCACAGAGGTGACTTCAAAGGCCTCTGTGCATTCCCATTTATGGAAGATTGGCAAGCAGTGCTCCATCAGGAGGAAGGCAGGTGAGGAGTTCTAGTTAAATACAGACTGCAGCACCACTCTCAAAAACTGGATGTGCAAAGATAAAGGTGTGCATGGAACTCCAAGTTGCTGCTTTACAAATCTCCCATAGGGGAATCTGCCTAAGGCGTGCTACTGAAGCCACTGCTGTGGCTCTGGTGAGGTGTGTCTTCAAGCCAAGAGGTACTGGCTTTCTGGCTAAGGTGTAACAATGCCCTATACAGCTCTTAATCCACTGACAGAGTTTATTAATAGGTTTCCACTTTAAATCTCTCCCCATTAGCAATGACCAAATCCATGAGAAAACCACCAAACCCATGAGAAAATAAAAGAGCATCTTTGCAAGCTAGCTGGCTAACCTAGTGAGGACTTTAAACTAGGTTCACCAGTGGAAGGAGACCAAAGCTATGAGGTAAGTGGGGAAATGGGATACTGGGAGGAAACATGAGCAAGAGAGTGCAACAGAGGAGGACTCCTGTCTCAGGTTGAGAAAGCGGGACAAATAAGCGAGTTATCTTAAGTGCCTATACACAAATGCAAGAAGCCTGGAAAACAAGCAGGGAGAACTGGAAGTCCTGGCACAGTCAAGGAACTATGATGTGATTGGAACAACAGAGATTTGGTGGGATAACTCACATGACTGGAGTACTGTCATGGATGGATATAAACTGTTCAGGAAGGAGAGGCAGGGCAGAAAAGGTGGGGGAGTTGCATTGTATGTAAGAGAGGAGTATAACTGCTCAGAGCTCTGGTATGAAACTGCAGAAAAACCTGAGAGTCTCTGGATTAAGTTTAGAAGTGTGAGCAACAAGGGTGATGTTGTGGTGGGAGTCTACTATAGACCATCAGACGAGGGGGATGAGGTGGACAAGGTTTTCTTCCGGCAACTAGCAGAAGTTACTAGATCGTAGGCCCTAGTTCTCATGGGAGACTTTAATCACCCTGATATCTGCTGGGAGAGCAATACAGTGGTGCACAGACAATCCAGGAAGTTTTTGGGAAGTGTAGGGGACACTTTCCTGGTGCAAGTGCTGGAGGAACCAACTAGGGGCAGAGATCTTCTTGACCTGCTACTCACAAACAGCGAAGAATTAGTAGGGGAAGCAAAAGTGGATTGGAACCTGGGAGGCAGTGACCATGAGATGGTCGAGTTCAGGATCCAGACACAAGGAAGAAAGGAGAGCAGCAGAATATGGAACCTGGACTTCAGAAAAGCAGACAGACTCTCTCAGGGAACTGATGGGCAGGATCCCCTGGAAGAATAACATGAGGGGGAAAGGAGTCCAGGAGAGCTGGCTGTATTTTAAAGAATCCTTATTGAGGTTGCAGGAAAAAA
>NC_133784.1:16532261-16602905 GCF_003597395.2 Chelonoidis abingdonii
CAAGGAACACAGACTCAACTCAAAGAAATTATAAACATACCATAGCCCTACAATACATACAATACAAGCATTGTGGAGGTCATGTAATCAATTTCCTAAGATGCAGACATGACAAGTGTACAGGTACGTCAGCACTAAAGTGCCCATGAAACCCCATCACATGATGTTTTCAGTTCAACCCCACTTCCTACTTCCAGACTTTCCGACATGACCATTATCTGCATGTAGATTGGTTACTCACTCCTAAATTTTGATAGCAGGAGAACAGTAGATCAATCATGATTTGTCACATTTATTTGTAAACACATTTATGAATGTATATACTGTATTTTGTACAAACAAAAACACATGGCACATTTCATCATTTTTCACTGGCATCTGTTGTTTTCCCAAAATCCCCCGAAATATTCTTGGCCAGATCCTCACCTAGTGTAAATTGTCACAGCTCCATTGACTTGAGTGAAGCTGTGACAACTTATACAAGCTGAAGACCTTTTTTAACCTGCTTTGTTTAAATCAGGGTCGGCGACCTTTCAGAAGTGGTGTGCCGAGTCTTCATTTATTCACTTTAATTTAAGGTTTTGTGTGCTGGTAATACATTTTAATATTTTTTAGAAGGTCTCTCTCTATAAGTCTATATATTTTATAACTAAACTAGTGTTGTATCGTAAAATAAACAAGGTTTTCAAAATGTTTAAGAAGCTTCATTTAAAATTAGGTTAAAATGTTGATCTTACGCCGCTGGCCCACTCAGCCCGCTGCTGGTCTGGGGTTCTGTTCACCTAGGCCAGCAGCGGGCTGAGCAGGGCCTGCGGCCGGGAACCCAGCTGGCAAGGGTCCAGCAGCCAGAACCCCAGACCGGCAGTGGGCTGTGCGGGGCCGGCAGCCAGGACCCCAGACCGGCAGTGGGCTGAGCCAGCATGGGTCCAAAGGAGAGGGGAAGGCGGGGGAGGGGCCGGCAGCTTGCTACGCTCAACCTGGCAGTGCAGACCTTGCTGAGCTGGGAGAGTGGGGCCATTTGCCCACCCCTGCATTAGGGTGTTCCTGGGCACAAGCCGTGCACAGGTCTATGCTTCTGCCCCTTGCTCCCGCGGGGGGGGGGAGAGAGGGGGAAGCGGAGGGTGGAGAAGAGCGGGCCGGGCTGGGCTTTTAATGGCATGCTACTGCCTGCCGGGACTCCGGCAGGCAGCAGCGTGCCATTAAAAATTGGCTCACATGCCATCTTTAGCACACGTGCCACAGGTTGCCGACCTCTGCTCTAACTTATGTTCTGGCGGAAATGGCTCTCTTTCTCTTATGTGCCAAACAAGAATGACCAGGACACAGTGCTCTCTAGTCTCACCTTCTGTAAGCCCCTTTACACTGGGAGGACTGATAGCTCAGTGGTTTGAACTTTGGCCTGCTAAACCCAGGGTTGTGAGTTCAATCCTTGAGGGGGCCATTTAGGGATTGGGGCAAAAATCTGTCTGGGGATGGGTCCGGCTGTGAACAGGGGGTTGGACCTCCTGAGGTCCCTTCCAACTCTGATATTCTATGACTGGGGGCTGGTAGGGAGGCCAGCACAGAGCCATTCCAGCAACTCTAGGCCAGCCAGGGAACAAACATTCTTACTTCAGGGTATTCCCCTGGGGCCATTACTGCCCTCTTTATGTTGCTGCAGCAGTTTAAAGGGCTAGGACTTGCTTACTACTCCCAGACCACAGTTTGTCCAAAGATTTTAAAATGGGGTTTATAAGTAGGGCCCTACCAAATTCACGGTCATTAAAAATGCATCACAGACTGTGAAATATGGTCTTCCCCTGTGAAATCTGGTCTTGTGTGTGCTTTTACCCTCTTCTATTCAGATTTCACAGTGGAGACTAGCATTTCTCAGATTGGGGATCCTGACCCAAAAGAGAGTTGCAAGGTTATTTTGCAGGGGGGGAAGTGGGGTGTCACGGTTGTGACACTGCACTCCATATGATTTTATAAAAATATGCTAATGAGTGTGAATATAATATAACTGAAATATGCTTCATGTAAAAGGTCTCTTATAAGGTATTATTACAAAGTTTATAACCTACTGAGTGTGGTCATCCTATTTGTATATCATTTCTGAAACTAGAAATATGAAGTATAACTCTGAGGTCCTATTGTAATTCTGCAAAGTGTGGGCTGCATGCAGAGCTGGACGGCCAGAAAGTGGTGACTGCAGACTGAGGGCCCAACTCTGCACGCAGCAGCCTAGAATTAAGGGTGGTAATACCATACCATGCCATCCTTACTTCTGTGCTGCTGCTGGAGACAGCTCTGCCTTCAGAGCTGGTATGGTACGGTATTGCCACCCTTACTTCTGTGCTGCTGTTGGCAGGGCGCTGTTCTGTGCAGCCTTCAGAGCTAGGCTCCCGGTCAGCAGCCGCCACTCTCCGGCTGGCCAGCTCTGAAGGCAACACTGCCGCCAGCAGCAGTACCACAACTCCCACTACAATAACCTTGTTACTCACCCCAACATCTTTTTTGGGTTAGGACCCCTACAATTACAACACTGTGAAATTTCAGATTTAAATAGCTGAAATCATGACATTTACAATTTTTAAAATCCTATGACTGTAAAATTGACGAAAATGGACCGTGAATTTGGTAGAGTCCTGCTTATAATACACAGTTTGTTACAACCTGATCTACTCTGGTGAGACATTGTCTCTTCATGATACAGCTATTAAAGGTCTTAGTGGAGTGTCTGTCACCCTCTACCAGACTCTGTCAATATTTGCTGATGGCTGGTGGAAACAGTGCAGGAGAAGTTCAAATGAAGACATAATTCAGACAATAACTATACAAGGCACTTAGCCATGCAGAGTGGTCCCCTACCAGGAGCGAATTCTCATTTTGACTCTGGATACTGTATTCTGCACAGCTCACCTGCTATGCACTTTCCAAGCATGTTCTGTAGCTCAGTGATGTTCTGCAATCTAGTCAAAACTTTCCCTTTCATCTCGAGGTCCTGTTGCTGACAGAAGGCATTCACGACCTATACATACAAACCATACTCATTAGCAACAAAAGGGGCACTATTCAGTAATTAATTTCTCCTGCCTGAGTAACATCTACGAGTCCTGAACATCTGGGTGACACCATTCACACAGGCAGTTTGTATCTCTGAATCCAGGCTGCACAGAAAAACCCATCTCTTCAGAATTCCATCAGAAAAAAAACTACCAAAACAGCAATGCCCATGTCACAGAAGCAACTACTGGACAGCCTTTTAGACATATTTACAAAAAGAGACTGGTGGACATGTTAATTAGGAGAGAGAAATTAACACAGGATGTATTTGTCTATCCCAAAGGACTGGGACAAGTGACAACCAGGAAGCCATCCACCAGGAGGGGACATGAGTTGTAAACAGCACTCCCTGTGAAGCCACTTACAGCTTGTCTTCACTACAGAATCCCTGAAATCTGAAAGAGAGAGTGCCTAGGGACGCGGGGGTCTGTGCCCACCAACTCCCTTCTGTCCTGGGGGGCGAGCAGGTAGGAGATACAGGGATCTGTGCCCACCCAACTGGCCCTCCCTGCATTGGAGGGGCAGGACAGGTCCATGGGGACCTGGGCCTGCCAACTCCCCCACTGTACAGGTGGCACATTACAAGCCTGTTAGAAGGTAATTACAATACAAAATTCTGTAGCATAGTGAGGTATGAAGTGAGTATTGGAAGGGCTAGCCGCTTTCTGCAGCTCCACTCACCTCACGGAACCAATTGAGCGCATGGAACAAGAGCGAGCACAGGAATTCCCTTTCCTGCTTGGCTAAGGAGTCCAACTTCCCTTCTATCTCCAAGTCAGTCAGGTGTAGGGGACAGCCTGTAACAGAGCAGGAATAGGGTTTCTTGAACTCTGCTTGCTGGGCTCAGTTAGCATGACACCCAGCTCTGGCACTCTCACTCAATCAGCTTCCCTGAGTGTGGAGAATGCTTTATTCTCATTGCATGCACTGTACCAACCACCACACTGAGCACTGTTGAACTCAACCTCCCACCTGAGGAAACCAAGCCCAGCCAGCCACCTCCCTCAGTCATAGAACAGACCACCATATCTGGGGTGGGGGGGTAACACAACACCTCAATCTCTTCTGCACCAGTCCTGGGGGGGGGCCCTGCCAAGACTCCAGAGATTGTAGGCAGAACTAGGGCAGGGAGACTGTCTCAGACACGTAGAACTCAATGGCTATTCCCTATACCTAGCAAGGCATCAATTTCCTCCATGCTCCCGTTGTGTTGCTCCGTTGTGTAAAGTCTCAGCAATCGGAAAGAGGGAGACAGACACTCTGGAGCCACTATCCTGGGAAAAGAAGAGATAGGTTGTTTTCTGCATTCTACTACCCACTAGGGAACCTCAAGAAAGAAAAACATTTCCTGTCCCTCTGAAGCCACTTTGCCCATTTTTTAATATTCTGCCCCTGCAAGTTTGCAGGGCAGAAAAGCACCAATGTCAGTCACAATAAAATGGGGTTCCCCGGGACAAGCAGTTTAGCATTGAAAGTTGCTAGCACTTGTATATGTAGTGGAGTATATTGTGGGAAGAGCTGAAGGTGTGAGTGTGGAGAGAAAGATTTCTTTGCAAGTTGTGAGAGGCCGAAGGGGGAGGAAGGGAGAAGGGAATGGGTTAACCTGACGCTCCAGCTAGGTCCAAAGATAGGATGCTAACTCCAGCCCTAGGCCATAGCACACCACCGACTTTCGGCTGCTTGCCAAGAAAGACGGGAGCCTGGATTCCAACCCCAACCAGCCATAAAAAAGAAAAAGTCAGCTGAACAGAACTGCAGAGGCTGCAAAAACTAGCAAGGGGAAAAACAACAACAGTTTCCCGTCCCTAAAGCCAGTGTGTTTTAAAAAAGCTAAGAAAGTGATAAAAGGCCGGTTTAAACTGGTACAAAAAGCACAAGGAACAAAGGTCCCTAAACAAAACGCCCCCCAAAAACCCCAAAACTTAAAACTCTCCTAAAAGCTGAAGCAAATTGGAGATCAACAGCAGACCCTGAACGGCCTGTGAACAGGACAGAACTCTCTTCCACTCTTCCCCTTCTTCTAACGTTACACCCAGGTTTGGTTTGGCCAGCCATGGGTTGTGTGCATGTGAGTATGAAAGTGGTTTAGGGCATGGGCACTAACGCTTTTTTCCTTCCTCTAAGTAGCATGGAAAGCACCTAGCACTCACCGCTGTTATTTAATTAATAAAGCTTTAAAATTAGTCACTTGGTGTGCCCCTTCATCTCCTCCCCTAACAATCCTGCAGCATCAGTCTAATCACCTGACACCCCAGGCAGATTAGTAACAAAAATCTGTCATACCATGGTTAACTTTTGTCCCTCAGCTTCGCTCCCAAATAAAGTCCTTGATCTCAAATCTTTAGGGTAAAGTTCCACAGGTAGAAAAGAAGCTGTACTTGAACAAATCAGATCAGACTAGGGTCCATCTAATCCATCATCTGGGCAATAACAAATGAGTCAGAGGAAGGTACGAGAAGCTGTGAAGTGAGCAACTGTAGAGGAGAAATTTCCTCCCAACTTCCTCAGTCACTGGTTGCTTTTGCCCTGAGGGAGGAGGGCTCATGGACCTCCTAAACGTGTTTTTCACACTAAAGTAACTCTGGATTTTCTGGTTATTCATGTCAAAATGTCAAATTCTCTTTTGAATCCAAAAATGTTCTGGTCTCAACGATCTCTTGTGGCAATAAGCTCCCATGCTGAATATATGTCGGTAAAATTTAATTTCTTTTATCAGTATTAACTTTGCTGCCCTTCTGTTTCCGTGGATGTCTTGCTCTTGCGTTAGGAGAAGGAATAAAAAAGGAGCACTCAATTATATACTTCTATCACACTTCCTCCAGCTCCTCTCTAAACTAAATCTATCTATGGTACTTAATATCAACCCCACTTCTACAGTATCACAATCTTTGATATATTTATTATTACAACATTTCCAGGAGGCAGGGAAGTGCTTTCTACCACATTGTACAAATGGGAAACTGAGGCAAAGGGAGACTAAGCAACTTGCCAAAGGTAGCACAGGGAGTCTGTGGCAGAGCAGGGAATGGCACCCAGGTTTCCTGAGTACCAGGCTAGTACTCAAACCATTGTATCATCCTGCCTCTCCCACATCACACAGCCCCAGACATCTTCAACGACAAGAAACGGACAAGAATACAGGCTCCTGCCTAACTTTTCTGTATATTTGATAGGCATTTAGGGAGACAGAGCTGTGACTGCAATTTACTGGACAGTGAAATGATTTTAAAAGGAAGGCATCACTTACTTTTTACCCTGGTTCCTAGTTGCCATTTCATCAACACTCTTGCCAAGCCAGCTCTGTGACAGCAGTGGCAATAGGTTGATAACAATTGTTCCCTGACTCTCATCTTCATCCAGATTATACAAGGACTTCACTGGGAACAGGTGAACACTGCAGAGAAGCCAGTTGTCAGTTGCGGTCAGCATCCTGTTAGCAAATTCAACTATTGACAATAAATACAATTAGCATTAACACTTAGCACTTCTCTAGCATACCCATCAATTGCAGGAGTGAGATCTACCACAAAGTCATTGGAAAAGTCCTCCACCACACTCTTCCCAATCCGTTCCTGGAAGAAAGAGAACCACAGCTTAGCACAGGGGGCTAGTGAAAGGAGCTGCGCTGCGAGTACAGAAAGGAGCGGTGTGATAAATAAAGTGGTGGGGTAGCTCCCTTTGATGGAGACCCAGCCAGCCAGTTAACTGTAAAAACCCTCTGGGTCTGTTCTCTGCTTGCTTTACCTGTAAAGGGTTAAAAGTCCCCCAGGTAAAGAAAAGGAAGTGGGAAACCTGATGAAAAGAGTCAGTGGGAAGGTAGAACTTTTTAAAATTGGGGAAAAAAACATTCCCTTTGTCTGTTGTTCTCTTGGCTTCAGGGACACGGAGCAGCAACGCTATAAGCAGAAATGCTGTGTAAGGTTTGAACCAAGTATGAAAAAGTATTTTCCATACCTAGAAGAAATAATTTAGATAAGGAATGTTTAGTTAGATGCTATCAGGTTTATTTCTTATTTTGGCTTGTGGATTTCCTCTGTGTTAACCCCAGATGCTTTTGTTTCCTTGTAACCTTTAAGCTGAACCCCCCAAAAAGCTATTTTCAGTGCTTAATTTTTGTAATTGTTTCTTTTAAGATATAGCAAAAAGCCTAAGGCCAGGTCTACACGACGCGCAAAAATCGATTTTAGATACGCAATTTCAGCTACGAGAATAGCGTAGCTGAAATCGATTATCTAAAATCGATCTACTCACCCGTCTTCACCGCGCGGGGATCTATGTGCGCGTGTCTCGCAGTCGATGTCCGGAACTCCGTTGGTTTTGGTCTGGAGTTCTGGAATCGATGTACGCGCTCAGGGATCGATATGTCCGTCTCTAGTGAGACGCGATCGCTTTATCGATCCCAGTCTAATCTATTGTAAACGCCGCCAATACGGCGCGTACATATAGGACGTGGCCTACAGTTCCAGTTTTTTTTTTTCTTTTTCTTTTTAATAAACTTTACTCCCTATTTAAAACAGGATTGGTATTTTTGGTGTCCTAAGACGGTTTGTGCATGTTGTCTGATTAGCTGATAGCCACAGCTAATTTTCCTTTGTTTCTTTCTCAAGTTCTTTCCCAAGGTGGGTTGTGAAAGGGCTCGAGCGTTACCAAACAGGGAGGATTCCACAGTGCTCTTCCTGGCTCGAGGGTTGTTTTTGCTTCGGTGGGTTGGCAACGTTACCAGCCAAGTCAGAGAGAAGCTGTAACCTGGAGTAATACCAGCCTGGAGTGGGCAAGTATTTAATTTTTAAAATCCTTCATGGCCCTCACTTCTGCACTTTGAGGGGCCAGAGTGGGGATTCTGCTTTACAAGCAGTTACCCTTTGCAGTTAATGGGTTCTTCGAGGTGTGTTCACCCCATGGCGTTGTGCCACTTCAGCTGCACCTTGATTCCTACGCCGGTGGAATTTTGATACAGTGCCCGGTTACTGCTCCACGGCATGCACCCACCCATCCTCATGTTTCTGCCCCAGGCCTATTATGGGCTGTGTTTGGGTAACTCCTCAGATCCTTCCTCACCCACAAGGTGAGGTCTTCCAAATCAGGAGGGAAAGGGGTGACTCGTGGAGCCCTACAGAATTCTAAGTGTTGAGTATTCTTCTCCTTCTTAGTAGTGTCCCTGTGGTGTCCACTTTAGTGTTCACTCCCAACCAGTTATGTTCCTAAGTTTTGGAGTGCAGGTCATACAGAAGGGAAGAAAGGAACCTGCCCTGCCTACAGCAGTGCTTGTGATTTTGCCCACCATGGCATTCTGATTATAAGATGGTTCTGAAGAGAAACCAAGGTGCCATTCACAGATGTGCAACTGGTTACATCGCTGAATAAGGCTTGTCTGGTATAACCCACTCTGAACCTTTAGAGTCCAAAGATGGGTACCGGCATGAATCCTCCTAAACTTAATTTACACAGCTTTAGATCTTGTAGTGCTGCCACCAACCAGGACCTTGGAGTGCCTGGTACACTCTGACTTCCCCCCAAACCTTCCCTGGGGAGCCCCAAGCCCAGAGTCCCTGGATCTTAACACAAGGAAAGTTAAACCTTTCCCCACGGTGCCCTCCCTGGCTTCCCTCCCTGGGTTACCCTGGAAGATCTACTTGTGATTCAAACTCCTTGAATCTTAAAACAGGGAGGAATGTCCCTTCCCCCCTTCTCCTTTCCTTCACCCAGAGGACAATCAGATTTCAGTTCCTGATCTAAACAAAAGAGGAAATTTACTCCCCCCACAATTTCCCTGGTCGGTACATACTCCGTTTCTTAAGAGCCTTCCAAGGGAAAAATCAATCAGGTTTTTTTAAAGAGAAAACTTTTAATAACAAGACAAGTAGTAAAGTATTATCATTGTAAATCAATGGAACTTTACAGGGTCTTTTCAGCTTATAGGGACTCTAGAGAAGAAAGCCTCCCCCAGCAGAATACAATTTAAAATTTCACAGCCAATACCACTTAATTCTACCAAGCCAGTATAACATTTGCAAATAACGAAACAATCAAAAGGCTAAAGCCTTTCTATTTTGTTACTCTACTAAATTTAACAGAAGATTAGGAGCTGTAGGTACGTGTGGTCACTCTTCAGAACCCAGAGAGAACAACAGACAAAGAAAACACACAAAACAAAGACTTCCCTCCACCGAGATTTGATAGTATCTTGCCTCCTGATTGGTCCTCTGGTCAGGTGTTCCAGGTTCACTGTTTGTTAACTCCTTACAGGTAAAAAAGGACCTTAACCCTTAACTATCTGTTTATGACAAGGCTATAGCCCTAGAAAGTGCTATCACTCTTGAAGGGGATTGGACATGACTTCTGTTACAATAAGTCTCAGTACAACCAGAGATCCACTTTGATAACCTCTGTTTCAAAAGCAACAAACCCTTGTTTCTGTCTGTAATTAGTACAAGTAGCCCAGGAGATTTTGTAAATGGTTTGGTCCTGTCTAGGTAAAAGGCTAATGCCCTCCTGACATCTAGATTATAGAATATAGCTTCTTGACTAATCTGATGTAGTCTTGGAAAGAAAACCAAGGGATGTATAATTTGATTAATGTGAAATTCTGAGAAAGCTTTAGGTATGAATCTCGGATGGGCCAATAGTGACACTTTTTCTCTGGCGAATGCTATAAATGGAAGGGGTCCACTGTTAAAGCCCTAGTTTAGGAAAGACAGAAATAAATTCGTCTTTGACTACTAGCGGTTAATATGCCCAATGGCTTGTGATGGGATGTTAGACGGGTTGGGATCTGAGTTACTACAGATAATTCTTTCCTGAGTGTCTGGCTGGTGAGTCTTGCCCACATGCTCAGTGTTTAGCTGACCGCCATATTTGGGGTCAGGAAGGAATTTTCCTCCAGGGCAGATTGGCAGAGGCCCTGGGGGGGTTTCGCCTTTCTCTGCAGCGTGGGGAATGGATCACTTGCTGGAAGGTTCTCTGCATCCTGACGTCTTTAAACCATGATTTGAGGACTTCAGTGGCTCAGGCACAGGTTTGACACAGGAGTGGGTGTGTGAGATTCTGTGGTCTGCATTGTGCAGGAGTTCAGACTAGATGATCATAATGGTCCCTTCTGACCTTAAAGTCTATGATTCTATGATCTTTTGGGCAGAAGTGATTGCTACCAGAAAGATTTATCTGTGAAAACAGTCTAAGAACAAACACATAGTTATTGGTTCAAATAGATGCTTCATGAGGCAATTAAGGATTAGGTACAGGTCTTAGCTAGGAGTAGAGTCTCTGATTGTGGGAAGACGTTAGACCAGGGGTCTCAAACTCCTGGCCTCCGGGCCATCTGTGGCCCGAGAACCTCCCCATTGCAGCCCTCAGAGGAGAGACACAGGCAGACATGCTGCAGACAATGTCCACTATAGACACTACACCCTGTAGCTCCCATTGGCTGGGGGAGAGGGACAGAGATATCACTAGTTGCCGGGCAGTCAGCCATGGAGGCAACATCATTAGTTACCAGGCAGAGTCAGCATCACTTTTTTCCACAATAAATATAAATGAATCAAAATACCAAACACAACTATCTGAACACTTGAAGTGGGCTGCCCGCAGGGACACTATTCAAAGATGAAGGAAACATTACTCAGGCACTCTCCAGCATTCCTCCTCCTTTGTCAGTTGTTCCTTCTGTGATCAAATCTGAAGATGACCCCAAACAAGAGGGGCAACAGATACAAAGGAGAGCAGAACCAAACTAAAGGAGAGCAGAACCAAACTAAAGAGTCCTGGAGAGATCAGAGCAGGCTGAAAGGAGCCATGGAGCCTGGGCAAGGAAAGGAAACGAACAGCTGAAAGACAAAACTCGGATTTTGCTAAGCAGCTGCAGTGAACAACTTCTCTACTTACTACACTCTTAATATGTATTCTGCATGCAACCAAGCTTTCTAGTTGCAGCAGGGGAGCCATGGGCCTGGGAGAGGTGGCATCCATGAGAAGGTTTTTGTCTGAACACCTGACCCACAGTATGTTAAATGCTGGATGTCATGCAAACTGGATCCCATGCACTTTACACTGTTAAATCATCAGTGATGGCTGAGGGAGAGAAAGAAATGAATGGGATTGGATGAGGGGTAGAGAGCTAATCCAACAGTCTGGGAGGAGTAGGAAGCTCCAAGAAATTACACATAGGAAACAGCTGAACAAATGCCTAAGGTATGGGTGGGGATCTTAATTGGTTTCCAGTATCTCTTTCTCCCTGAAAAGGGAAGAACATCCTCTTCCCCCTGCATTTCATACACTTATATGGCCCAGTGGCCAGAGCACTGGACTGGGACTGAAGAGACCTGGATCCTCGTCCCAGATACACCATATGACCTTGGGCCAATCACTACCCAGTCTGTGCCTCAACTTCCCTACCCCTAAAATGTTACTCCTGCCTTTGAAATGAAAAGTGCTATGAAACCACCAGATATTATTGTGATTATTCTTCCATGTCCTTGATTCAGTTTGACTCAGCAACTGTGGAGGGGAAGGTCTCTGCCATATCCAAATACTTTTAAGAAGATTATTGCACTATCCAGCTTCCCTGCCTGCTGCTGCCTGTTCCCCACCCCTTTACACAGGCTCATGTGCACCCAGCACCCACAGGTTATTCTAGAGCAAGGATTCTCAACCTTTTTCTTTCCGAGGCTAATCAAACATGCTATAAAAAGCCCTGGGCTCTCTAGCAGTGGAGTTTATCAGGCTGTGGCCACCTATAGACAGACAGACAGACATCTCCATTCAAGGGGTCCCCATTGACAGATTCTGTGCAGGATGATCATTCCTTTTGCCATGGCAAGCTGTGTTTGATGCACAATTCTGGGTTACTTGGGGCCCCCAGCTCTCAGGCGGCCACTCTGCTGCCACTGCTCACAACATTGGTTTGTTCTTCTTCCATCTCCCAACTACACAGGCCTTGTCTTCAGTTGGGTAGGGGATGAAGGGGGAGAGTGGGCTGCTCAAGATAAAATCCCAGTGAAGACAAGGCAATGTGTAGACTTCACATGAACTGGCAGGTTGAATTATAGACTATGCTCCCCATAGTTTTACCTTGACCTGCTAACATGTGAGAACTCCAAACCATCTCATCTGGGCTAGGATTTTATCTAATATTAGCTGACTCAAGGTAAGAACACAGCTTTTTCCTAATGAAGACACAGCCATAGAGGCTTCAAAGCAGAACGCAAGGTCATCTCTGCAACCCTCAGCCAATGGCACTAAATACTCTGAACTTTCAGCACTGGCTAATGAACTATGGTTGCTGTGGTCTTGGTACAGCCAAGTTCCACCCTCCTCCCAATACCAGTCCTGCCTCCTGTGCCCCGACAGCGTAAGACCACTCCTAAAATAGCTTCCCCCATGGTCTCATATTCCCCACCAGCCACCCTCCCAACCCCCAATCTGATCTGCTGCCTTCCCCAGTAGGTACAGTAGAAGGGAAAACAGGGTTTGAAAGAGCTCTCAAGTAAGGGGAAAGGCAGGGTCAAATAAGACTCTCTGCAGGCAGAAGTCCCAACTTGCTCCCCCACTAAGCAGCCCAAACAGCCCCATGGTGTCTCCTCCAAACCCTTGGACATTAGAGAGCCCTGCATGTTTAAAAAGGATGACAAGTAAAAAAAAAAAAAAGTTTAATGTAGTTTCAGGTTCTATCCCTGCCCTTGATCCCCTCCACTATGTCTGGTGCATTTAGAATCACACTTGCTATTTTAAAAAAGGTTTCTCTCTCCACCATGGCTGTGTGAAAGGCGTACACCAACAACAGACCACTCCGGGTATGCAAACAAAAAAGGAAACAAGCTGAAAGACTGGATTTTCCATCTAATCTCAGTCAGTTACAGGACTCCTAGGAGTCACCTGTAGCAATAACAGGAATAACTTTTTCAGACAGGAATGTGATTCTTACACAGATGCTGTTCCATGATGCCTGGTTAACCTGCATGTCATCAAAGGGTTAGTATCATTGACTGAATACAAACCACTCTATAACGTACCAAGATTTGCGAATCCAAATTCCCTTTCTGTTTCTCAATCAAGTTGGCCAGTTCATCATAATACAGAGCCAAAGCCTCAGGACTTCGCTCACAGCAGTAGCTCACCAGATCAAGCAAGATGGACAGCTGCAAAGAAGGACCCATGACAGGGGGATAATGCATATGCTAACCACCAGCTTGATCAGACACAGGCAGGATCCACAGCTCCCCCTTCTCCACCTCCCTAATCCTCCCACTGAGACACAATCCCCACAAACCTCTGCCTAGCCCCTCTCACTGACATACAAACCCCACAAGCTGCAGCCTTTCTCCACCCGACCCCTCATATTACTTATTTGTGTTACGGCACTGACCAGCAGCCCCAGTCATGGACCAGGACTCCATTCTGCTAGGCACTGTTGAACTCCTCGGAGGAAAGTGGTTATAGAACAAGCACAGATCCTATCTTCCCCCAAAGGGCCTCTCATTCTCCTCTCTGCAGACAAACAAACCTGCCTTACTCCATTCCCAGGCCCTGTACTGACACAAATAGCCCATTCACCCAGTGCGACCCTGACCTCTCCACAGAGACACACTCCGCTGCCTTTCACTCCCCTTCCCAGCACAACCCCCTGACAGCTGCAGTCTCCCTTCAGCACACACACTGTCCTGGCACTCACCTGTCTGCAGTGCTCTTCACTTTGCTGCATTCTCTCCAATGAACACCGGTCTTCTTTACTTCTGAAATCAACAAACTCTTTTCAGCGCACAGTACACTACACAGAAAGATGCTCAAACCTGTTTACACTAAGATACAAGGCTCTCTGCCCTGGAGGAATTACTCATGGGAAAGATGGGCCTACCACAAAGGCACATGCCTAACTGCCGTCGCCTGGGTCCAAGCGCTTCTTCAGCCCAGTTTTAAGTGTCAGCACAGACAGGAAATGGCAGAGAGTAATAAGGAGATTCTTGGAGCATCATTAAAAAGTGTTCTTGCTTCCACTGTCAGGATTGTAGGCATAAGACTGTTGATTAACCTAAAGGATGGCTAGGGCTGCACTGTCTACGGAAAGTTCAGCTGACTCACTGGAGCACATAAGAACGGCCATGCTGGGTCAGACCAAAGGTCAATCTAGCTCTGTATCCTGTTTTCCAACTGGCCAATCAGGTGCCCCAGAGGGAATGAACAGAACAGGTAATCACCAAGTGATCCATCCCGTCGCCCATTCCCAGCTTCTGGCAAAGAGAGGCTAGGGACACCATCCCTGCCCATCCTGCCTAATAGCTATTGCACACACAATGCAGTACTTCACAGGGGGTAAGAACTTTCAATAGCAAAGAAAAACTTTACAGGAAGACAATAGAACCACTGTAAAACAGCAGTGTATTAATCTGCTCCGCAGATCCCCCAATATACAGTCCCCAACAACATGCCCTGCTAGACTTTCAAGCCTACTTCACAGTGTCTTTTTCATTAGGTGCTCTAGAGACAGTGGGTATGTCTACACTACGGGATTATTCCGATTTTACATAAACCGGTTTTTTAAAACAGATTGTATAAACTCGAGTGCACGCGGCCACACTAAGCACATTAATTTGGCGGTGTGCGTCCATGTACCGAGGCTAGCGTCGATTTCCACAGCATTGCACTGTGGGTAGCTATCCCATAGTTCCCGCAATCTCCCCCACCCATTGGAATTCTGGGTTGAGATCCGAATGCATGATGGGGCCAAAACAGTGCCACGGGTGATTCTGGGTAAATGTCGTCACTCAATCCTTCCTCCGTGAAAGCAATGGCAGACAATCATTTCGCATCCTTTTTCCCTGGATTGCCCTGGCAGACACCATAGCATGGCAACCATGGAACCTGTTTAGCCTTTTGTCACTGTCACCGTATGTGTACTGGATGCTGCTGACAGACACAGTACTGCAGTGCTACACAGCAGCATTGATTTGCCTTTGCAAGGTAGCAGAGACAGTTATCAGCTATAGCACCGTCTGCAACTGGAAATTGGCAATAAGATGACGGTTATCAGTCCTTTTGTACCGTCTGCAATTGGAAATTGGCGATGATAGTTATCAGTCCTTTTGTACTGTCTGCTGCTCTCATGGGTGCTCCTGGCTGGCCTCGCTGAGGTGAGCCGGGGACGCACGGACAAAAATGGGAATGACTCCCCAGGTCATTCCCTTCTTTATGTTTTGTCTAAAAATAGAGTCACTCCTGCCTAGAATATGGGGCAAACGTACTAGAGAACCAGAGAGCACAGCCACTTCAGGTCAGAACCCCAGAGATCCCGCAAAAGATTGAGCTTGCATCCATTCTGGGGGGGGGGGGAGCTCGCCCCTGCCAACATCCCACTGGTATTCCCTCCTCCACCACCCTCTCCTGCTACCCTGGCAGTGTCCCCCATATTGTGGTGAATAGTAAGTAATGCAGAATAAGAACACTGACGTTCAGTGAGAAAATGAGGGGGAGCGAGCCTCCTGCTGCTGTGGTAGTCCAGGCCGTACAGAATCTCATTAACATGAAAGAGTGAGGGGAACACTATATGGAGCTCAGTCCAGCTGCTATGAGGACGTTTTCATCCTTTTGCACCGTTCCCTCAGAAGGAAGGGAAGGGATGCTGCTGTTCAGCGCTGCAGCACCCCGTTCTAACCGCAGCTTCAGTAGACATAGGTGACACTGAAAAAAATGTGAGACACAGTTTTTTTTCCTCTTCTTTAGGTGTGGGAGGGGTAAATTGCGACATTACCCTGAACCACCCGGACAATGTTTTTGACCCTTCAGCATTGGGAGCTCCGCCAAAATGCAAAACTTTTCGGAGACTGCAGGACTGTGGGATAGTGGTCCTCACGTCCCCCCTCCTCCCTCATGAGCGTCCCTTTGATTCTTTGCGTTTTCAGTTAGCTTGTCACGCAGCACTGTGCTGAGTCCTGCGTACTCTGTCTATCATAGCCTGGAGATTTTTTCAAATGCTTTGCATTCGTCTTCTGTAATGGAGCTCTGATAGAACAGATTGTCTCCCCATACAGCGGATCAGATTCCCAGTATCTCCGACGGTCCCTCTGGAGCTCTTTTGATTTGACTGCATCGCCACCCGTGCTGATCAGAGCTCACGCTGTGCAAACAAATTAAATATCAAAGTTCACGGGTTTTTCCTGTCTACCTGGCCACGTGCATTTGAGTTCAGATGCTTTCCAGAACGGTCACAATGGTGCACTATGGGTTACCGCCCGGAGGCCAATACAGTCGAATTGCGGCCACACTAACCCTAATCCGACATGGCAATATCGATTTCAGCGCTACTCCCCTCGTCGGAGTACAGAAATCGGTATTAAAAGCCCTTTTTATTGATATAAAGGGCTTCGTTGTGTGGACGGGTGCAGGATTAATTCGGTTTAACACTGCTAAATTCAGTATAAACGTGTACTGTAGACCAGGCCAGAGTTATGCTGAAGAGCACCTTTGAGAGCTGCTGTTGGGAAGTGTGTTGTCTCATGGGCCTGGAGAGACAGCTAGACTGGGCTTTTCTCTCCATGCAATATAACAGTGAGAGCATTTTTTGAAGACAACCAAGTAAGTGAATTGTGTGATCCTTCACTTTATGCTGTGACATCTGAGACCCTCTAGTGAGCCCTGGGGCTTTCAGCAGCTCTGAAAAGTTACATAGGAAGTATGCTAGATCATCTTAAATGGAACTCAAATAAAAAGCCATTTAAACTAATCCTGAAGCCTCTTGTTCCAGGTATGATCCCTTAACAGCCCCCCAGACTGTGTTCACTGTCCTGCGTAATCAGCATATAGTGCTCACATCCCTGCACAAGAAATTCATAGATTATAAAGACTGAAGGAACTATTGTGAACTGTCTGACCTTCTTGAATTAATTCTTGTCTGAATTAATTTTTATTTGAACTAGAGAAAAACTTAGAAAAACATCCAATTTTGATTTAAAAATTCCAAAAGATTGAGAATCCACCACAAACCTTGGTAAATGGGTCACCATTAGAAAGTTGCACCTTATTTCCAGTCTGAATTTGTCTAGCTTCAACTTTCAGTCACTGGCACTTCTTACACGTTTGTCTGTTAGACTTAAGAGCACTCTATTATCAAACTTCAGTTCCGCACATAGATATTATAAACTGTGATCAAGTCACCCATTAACCTTCTATTTGATAAACTAAATAGACTGAGTTCCTTGAGTCTCTCATTATAAGGCATGTGTCCCTGTAATCATTCTTGTTCTCTGAAACCTCTCCATTTTATCAAAATCCATCTTGAACTGTGGACACCAGAACAGGACACAGCATTCCTGCAGCAGTAACACCAGTGACAAATAGAGGTCATATAACCTCTCTACTCCTACTCAAGAATCCATTGTTTTTATATCCAATGACTGTATTAGCCACAGAAGCTCATGTTGCACTGACTGTCTACCACAATCCCAAATCTTTTCCTGTCACATCTCCTTCTGATGCTGATCCAGGCATCTCAGAATCAGCATTATCAGGAAAGCAGTGGCAGGACCAGCAGCAGGAGAGCACCTTTTCAAGGGATACACAGGACAATAGTGTGCAAAAAATGTTTTTCAGTGGTTTTGTTCCAGTGAGCCTGAAAGTGACCATCACAAATGATGTGACTGTCCCATTTCTCCTCCCCTCTTACTAACTCTGGTTATATCAGTCTGGCTAGAGCAGGTTAAATGACAGTTGACAGGTTCTATTTATTTCCCACCTCTTTGCTGCCATGCTGCCTGCCACGGTAATAGCACCAATAATCCCCATTTGTTTATACTTTGGAACAGTGCTAGACAGCCACTTTCTGATCACCATATGCATATCGTCCTGGAGAGAGAGACAGAGAGACAGAGAATGAGGCATTACAAGTAGACACCATGTATGCATTTGTGTGTGTTAATGGTACTGCTGTGAATATTTCACTTTTCAACATGTCTGTCCTCAAAGTTTGCAATAGAGCTCATTTACTTCCCTATTAATTTCCTTCACACAACAGGGCAGCCAGACCGTGGGAAGTACATCCTTGTAAGGGAAAACACACGTTGCGACTGACTCTAACAGCAACCCAATGCAACAGGGCAGTGAGTTTCAGCTGACCTGTCCAGTTGAGTGTACCCCAACTCCCTAATGTCATAAATTGCATCTAAAAGGTGTCAAATAAGATATCAGCAGAAAGCTAATATCCTTCTGTTCATCAATATCATTGGGTGGTGTATGTATGGATGACAAATATATATTTGGAATTATGTTATCAAAGTATGCCTGCCAGGCAGGACTGAAGTTACTCCACACTAGACATAGCAATGTGGTTCTGCCACCCTGAAATTATTTTCCAAGTTACACTAAGAAACAATGGGAATGCAATTTACATAGAAGGTAAACAGGACCAGCAAGCCAATAAGGGGAGGAGATAACCACTCAGCATCATAGCAGGGAGAGGGGAGTGTAGGAACAGATCAATTTGCATTTTAGCAAACACCAGCGAGTGAAAAAACCAGCATGGAACGTCATTTACCAGGAGACTCCATGTCGCCTACCTCACAGCTTGAATAAACTTTTCTTTGGGGGAAACCCTTCAGAAGAATCCATTTCAAAGGTTCACTGGACTATAAAAGAGGGGCAAGGAACCCCAAGTGGCCTAAGACGACAAAGAAACCGAGCACTTCGGACCTTGTGGGAGATCCTGGTCAGACAGGTGCTCAGTCATCAGCTGGAAGGTAGATTGGTAAGCAAACTATCTTGAACAAAGACTGCAGCTTGCTGAGTTGAGTCTTAGCCACTAGAAAGTATTTTTCACTTTTATTCGCTTGTAACCATTTCTAACACTATACTTGATATCTGAACTCACTTAAAATCCTATCTCCTTTTATTAATAAACTTGTTTTACTTTAATCTAAACTGACCCAGTGCTGTGTTTGAGCTGAAGCGATAGTATACTCCAGTTAAAGTGATAAGCTGAGCACATTTTGTCACTTTAGAGGAGCAAACAAACATTATTTCTCTGAGCATTCCAGGAGAGGACTGGATACTTCAGAGAAGATGGTTTTGGGGAAATTTGGGACAGAGTGTGTGTTGGGGTCACCCCTGCATAAGGTAACTGAGTGACAAAGCATAGAGTGGGGCTGTTGTGTTGTAGATAGGCTGCTGGAGTCAGAACTGCTTAACACAGAGACACTCAGTGCGTGCTTCTCTGTAGGTTATCAGTGTCCTGGTGGTGAATCACAGCAGCAGAGCATTGAAAGCACTCCGAATACAGGGCAGGTAGTGACACAGTCCTTCACTGTCTGGGTTGCAGTCTGGAATGTGACAGTGACCTCCTTTACTATGGGGACACTGGCCACACATCCACAGTTGAAGATGCAACCAATGTTCCAAAATTAGGCTTGTTTTGACCTTTGTTCTAGTTATTTAGTTGAAGGAGCTATTAGTCCAGATTTTTTCTGTTTTTAATGAAAGTGTTGAGAAGGATATTTTTATTTGCAGGCTCTATACTGTTTCTAAGGTTAGGTCTCTTAACTTCCAATTTTAACAATGAAATAAATGTACTCAAGATTTTTCAGCTACTTTTGCCTGACCACTGGCTCATTGACGGATATGAAAATTCAGACCTACGTATTTGAACGCGCTGTTGTTACAGTGTAATTAACTTGTTCCCTGGGAGGCTGTATAAGCAGCTGGAAGTCAGTTCAGACATAAAATGGATTTGGTAACACACATTTGTCCTCTAGAGTTTTAGACATCAAACTACAGATAACAAAGCTCTGAAATCTAACACTTCACCTCAGCGATGCAGCAGAGAAAATACTCCTTGGAGGAGGATAACTCTTTAGGGGCGGAGTCTCTTTTGTTTCTGTCTTGCAAACCTTAAGTGGCCTTTTGGAGAGAAGCTTCCCACAGCAGACCTAGTGAGGGTGCAGTAGCTGAACTATGCTTCTTGAAGGATGTCTAGGGTGCGTAGAAGCCAAGTTCTGCTACTGTGCCCCTCAGAATGTGTGCAGGGAGTGTCTCGCCAGTGGAGCTAATCAGGTATGCGGTAGCAGCAGGGAGTTCCTTCTGTGTGGAAGACGAATAAGCTCCACAGGAGAAAAGTCTGGAGCAGGAAAGGAGCTCACAACCATCAAACTTGGGGGGGTGGGAGGAGGAAATTTTAAAATTAAAAAGGTACTGTGCACCAGAGATCCCTACATGCAAGAGGGCTGTACGGGCTGCACCATCCTGGGCCTGCTGCTGCTGTCTCCACAACACACAAGCTCTGCAAACTAGCTCAGCAAGGGGAGAAAGACCAGGGACTTGCTTCCTTCCAGTCCCCATTGTCTCTCTTCCCTTCCACTCACCTGAATACAGCTGTCTTCCTGCCTCTGGCTGAATGCCAACTCGCCAAGAATGTAGAAAAGTTTCCGAATTTGCTGTGGATTCAGTTTCTCCGTATAGTCTAAAATGTTCTGTAATAGAGAAGTGTCAAAGCAGCCACAATACTCTGACAGGTCCTTCTCACACTCGAAATAGCACACCTGATTGTCAGTAACAAGAATTGCTACCACTGTGAATTCAAATTAAAGAAGCATCCATGCATATGTCACCTCTGGGCTACATTACTGCAATTCCCCATGACTGAGGCTGAAAGGGAAGACATGCAAAATGTAGCTGCCTGCTTCCTCCATGGCTTTGGTCACTAGAAGCATGTTAATCTGTGCTCCAATTCTTCTATTGACACCCATTCTGCTTCCCTTGCCACTTTAAGGCTTTGATCCTAGTTTTCAAAGCCAGGTCCCAAATGCATTAATGACTATGGTGTGATGGAGAATAATATGGAAAATGACATAATGTCATTCGATAAATCAGTGGTGTGGCTTCATCTGGATACTGTGTCCAGCACTTGACACCCCATCTCTGAATGGATATTGTAGAATTAACGGGGGTTCAGAGAAGGGTGACAAGAATGAGCGAGTGCCTGGAGAAATTCTCCTAGGAAGAGAAATTGAAAAGACTTGGGTTGTCACCCTACAGAGTGGACAGACAAAAAGGGACATGACAAAAGTCTATAAAATAGTGAATGATCTAGAGAAGGAAGATTAGGAGGGCTGTTTGCTCCTTATTCTTGTGATGAGAGGGGGAGTTCTATGACACTGAAAGGTGCCAAACTCAAAACTGATAAAAGGTGATTCAACCATTGGATCTTGACAAAGACTAATATTCTGGTAGTGATGCCTACAGCGAAGGTTGCCTAACACTTTCCATTACAAGCCTCTCTTTTCAACTGCTCATAACTTTATCAAATTTTAACTGTTTAGATTGGAATTTTCTACACATGATCTCTGCCTCAGGCTACTTTTTTTCCTTTTATGAAAATGGTTGTTTCCCAGAACAAGGCTAGTTTTTCCACTACTTGGTAATTTTGCTCATGTTAATATTTTTATCCAGCTACTTCTCTGAAAAGCACTAGCAAGTCCACGATTTGGAGCAGGAATTTGGAATTTGCAAGGGATGATCTTGGAGTCAAGGAGGTGTCGTTTGCTGTCGCTATGAAATGTATCAAATTATAAGCCTCTCAAAAGTGCAAATTGCACATGCTCAGTAGAGCTTTATGGAGGATTCTTGCTAAAATCTCTGAACATTCTGTCTGTGTTCAGTATGCTCTATCCCCATAGAGATCCCTATGTGCCAAATACACTAAGCATCCTTGACCTCTACAGAAAATGTTTGTTTCCCAGAACAAGGCTAGTTTTTCCACTACTTGCACAAAATATGCTCCCCAGACTCCACTGAGCCTCATACAGATTAGGCATAAAGCTAAAGCTCTGGGTCGGTTGTGATGCACTACTGCTGCTATCCTACAGTTTGGCTTAGGGGAAGGTGTACTGGGTTGGCATTAGGAGGAGACCATGAATTTTAGTTCCAGCTTTTCCACTGACTAGTGTTATGTCTATGCTCTTCAGGGCCCTTATTATTGAGCAAATCCTACCAGCCCTACCTCTAAAAGCAGGAATATATAATTTCCATCCATTTAATGAGGGGGTAAGCAAGAGGTTGCACAAGGTCACTTGTGGCAGAGCTGAGAATAGAACATGGGTCTCTAACATGGCAGAGCCAAGCCTCACCCATTCAGCCTCGCGTGAGGCACAATGTGCCAAATCTAAGTGCTTTGCTGTCCTGTCTATAACCACTAGACAATACTCCCCTCCAGAGACAAGAATAGACTGCAGAATTACCAACATTCCCCTACTGTCTAGTAAATAATTATGTAAGTTACTTGCAAAGGTGCACTGCATTCCCCCTAATGATTAGTCCACAGAGTGTATTAGACTGTTATCCTCAGAGTCTAACAGTTGTTCCTTAGCTGGAATGGTAGAGATCTCTGCTATGGATACAAAGGTCCAGCACATGGAAGGATCAATATGGTTCCTCATGAAGGAATTTCTGATTTTTTTTTTCATTTTCCTTTTTAAAAATCCTAGCAAGTTACATACAAAACCCCTATATTAAAAATAACATTATGACTGCAAAGTCAAGTCATTCTCAGTTAGGAAATGCTTAAGACTGCCTACACAACTTTAATTTGGTCGCCTGTGTGTAGGCCCCATTCAGGGTACAGGATGGGCAGTGGTTCTGTCTCTGTTAGCCAAGCCCATTATAATGCATATGCACAAGGAAAGCAAATTAAGGTTGCATGGGCAACCTTTTTTCTGACACTTTCTAACTTTTGAGGGCTGGACTTTATGACCTTAATGTTCTTTTACCAACTTTTTAAAAAATGCAAGTTGTTTTTTGTATTTTTAAACAAACACAAAAAAACAGAAATTCCATCACAAGGAATCATATTGATTCCCCCAACTTGGGTCATCACAGGATTTGGATCTTGAGATCCACAGCACAGACCTCTATCACTTGTGCTAATGAAGTAACTGGTAGCATCAGTAGGTTGTTATCCTCATTGTGGGTCAGGCACTAGAGAAAGGTGAGAGACACACACATGCCAGTGGGTTTCAGAGCTATCTGCCAAAAAGCAGAGGAATCTAGAGACTCAGGACTCTTGGGTTTAATTCCAAGTTCTAGATAGGAATGTGCTCTAGATCTTTCTGGCCCTGTACTCCCCATGCCACAAGCCTGACATTGTCTCCGCCACCTACCTCCATTTCCTGCACCCTCTCCATATTGCCTCTCAGGCTCCTACCTCATCCCCACCCCTATTCTTATCCTCCCATTCCCCTATAGTCCCAAGCTCTTATCCCCAACATGAAACAGCAGTAGATCAAATCATACTAGAGAACTTTTAGTGTGCAGCAGCAGGTCCACACAGTTAGTGCATGACACATTGGAATGCTGTAGATTTACACTTGTAACAGGACGGCTGGGCCCTGTGATTAAAACAGGTCAGTTCCCCTGTGCTAGATCAGATGTTCCCAGCTGAGCTAATTAGAGTTGCGAGGGCTGCACTTGGGCTATAAAGGGTCAGAGTGTATTCCAGTGAGGGCAGAACTGGAAGGGGAACCGCAGAGAAAAGCTGCAGGGAGAGAGGGTATCTGCAGTGGTCCCCGAGGACAGGAGTTGGGGCTGGGTAACGAGACCCAGCCGAAAGTTTTGATATTCTTTTGGGAGAAGGCAAGTCAGGCCTTCCATTTTCTCCAGCTACTCTGAGACAAGGAAGGGACAGTACCTCAGGAAGGAGGGGCTGGGCTCAGCTTACGGCTGGGTGGAAGATTTTTTTGTGTTTGTTTTCAGTACTTTGTGTTAATAAAAAACAGATCCCCAAGGAAGGCTGTAATTGGATGAGAATGACAGTGTGGCATTTTTGAGGGACCCTGAAAGAGAGGAAACAAAGGGCACTGTAGAGCAACCTCTGGCCAAGATGGGGCGCCCAGGAGGCAGCCTACCCTGTTACAATACCCAGCTTCCCACACCTTAACTCGTCCTATAGACAAGCCCTAAGTGTGGACCATTCACAAGCAGATACACTACCTTCACAAAGGTGGCATAGCGTATCAGTGAGGAGGTATGCAGAGTCACCAGGTCAGTGAGCACATCCAGAGAAATGTCCACTTCTGCATCATTTCCACCGCAAATGTGAGTCACCAATGCACTCACAACCTCCTGAAGGAAAAACCCACAAGAAACCATGAGTGAAAAGCAAATAGAAAAATATCTGTTCTATACCAGAAGACCCTTGGGACAACAAACAAGTATATGCTACACCATATAGGATGACAACCAAATAACAAGTCCATCATAAATTAAAGGAGAGGGCTAGGGATCCATGAGCTTAGATGAGAAGTCACCTCTTTTGCCTAGGGCTCAGTACAGCTTTAATATTGTGGATTACTCAATCCTTTGAGACTGCTTCCATAGCTATGCAGCTGTATATGGCGTGACACTGCACCCCATATTCTTCGCAGTGATATTATTATGATATGATTATGACATAATTATAATGTATTTTTTGCAAGATAAGTCATGTGAGGTGTCACTGGAAAGGTTATGATTTGCCGAACACAATTATCTTATTTGTATGCATGTATCATTTTTGTATCTGAAGTTATGAATATTGACTATATCTGTATTTCAAATGCAGTTACACCTGGGTAACACTCAGTAGACAAAATGCTTTCAGTCTAAATAGTGGGTGGGGAAGGACCTATTCAGAGCAATGGGCCATTAGGAAAAAACAATAGGCCTTAGGAGAAGCTTATCTCCCACCTGATGAGCCTTCTTGTGAAAGCTCCAAAATAGCCTGTGTGTGACATGTGATGAGACCCATCTCTAGACTCCATCTTGGGATATCAGTATTCTTCCACAGACTGGTCTGGGAACCAAACTTTGAGAACAAAGGGTTCCCACTATATGCAAAAGCTATATAAGACAAGGAGCGACATCATCTGATTTGCTTCGCTCCCCACACAAGAAGCCTCCTGAAAACACCTGAGAAACAAGGACTTAACTGCGGGAAGTGCTGGACCCAGGCTAAAGGGATTTTTAGCTTGTGAATGAAACAACTGGGGATTCCAAGCTATAAAGCAAGTGCAGCTTGCCCCTTAAGAATCTGCAGCCTCCTTGTATCATCTCTTAGAGTGAGAATCTGCTGTTCATATTGAATCTATTCAGTGTATTAAGCTTAGTTTGTGTTTTTTGTTTATTTTCTAGGTAATCTGCTTTGATCTGTTTGCAATCACTTATAATCACCTAAAATCTATCTTTTGTAGTTAATAGACTTGGTTTTGCTTTATCTATACCAGTGAGTTGGAGTGAAGTATGTGGAAATCATAACACAGGAGCAAAAGGCTGTTGCATATTCCTCTCCAGATTGAAAGAGGGGGCACCTCTTGTGAGCTCACACTGTACAGAGCAAGATGGTATAATTTTGGGTTTATACTCCAGAGGGGGTGTGTGTCTGAGGAGCTGAGAGTAGCCTTCTTATGCACAGGCTGGTCAGAAAACCTGCCTGTAACTGCAGCTGGGTGTGCCTACCTGTATGGATACTGATGAAAGTGCATGCTGGGGGCTTTGTGGCTTGCCATAACAGTACAGCGTGAGAGCCTGATTAGTCAGCAGGCTCAATGGTACCCCAGTTCCAGGTGGCACCCGGGGGGAACCTGTCACATATGATTTCCATCTGCCATGGTCCTACTCATCCCCATCCAGATGCTCTGTGTCTCAAGTGGCCCCATCACAAGCATACTTGGTTGGCATGTCCTGTATAGAACACTTTTTATCTTCAAAGTACTATACAAATGGTAACTAATTCATTCTCCTCAGTACTACCCACAGAGTTCAGTTCTTAGCCCTCTGATTTCAGATCGGCTTTCTCTTTCAATCATCTTAACCTGTCCTTTACAGTACTCCACTGCACATTTCTTTTGACACCTGTATTTCTGCCAGTCTTGAACAAGAAGATCTGTGGCTTTGTCTCAGATTTGTTCACATAAAGAAATGTTTCAAAACCAGAAAGTCATATTGAAATTCAACTGCATCTCTTTTAATTCCTTTCTCAGTTCAGAGCACATCTAATGTCCCCAATCTTGGGCTTATCCTTTAGCCTCATACCCAGTCCTTCAAAAGCCTTTGGCTCCACATGTAATTGCCTGTTTCCCTTCTGCGCTCATGCCTGCACTGCTGTGGCTTCCTGATCACTCTTCTCAGGTCTCATCTTTCCAGATTCCAGTACATACAGAATGCTGCTCCCTGCCTCAAGTGAAAGTAGGTCACCTCCAATCTCACACACCTTCACTGGATTTCTCAGTCATTTCCATAAGTAGTAGTAGTAGAAGAGAGCGTGAGCCTGGAACACTGGGCCTGGTGCAAGATCTAAGGCTGTGAACCAAAGCCAGGCCATGGCATAAAGCAGATGCTTACAAGTTCACTGCCCAGTACATGAACTTGACAAAGATTGTTTGACAAAATAATGAATAGGGATGTTTTGTCTGAGATATCAGGAACAAGGGGAGGTAATAAACAGATGTCATAAAACACGTAAGGTGGTGTTTAAGTTGTTTATCCCAGTTGTTTGTCTCAGTTTATAAATGTCAGGGTATCTCACCTTAACTCTGTGTGTGGCCTAGTGGACAGATTCCTGCTGTTGACTGAGCTACTCCTTGCCCCTGGGCACTCATGTGTTAATGTACCTGTAAAGCCAGTCTCTATGACTGTGCCTTGAGGGCAATAAACCTGGCCAAGGGCCTTTGTCACTACACAGGGCCTGTGGTCTCTCTTTATGAGTAAAGGTCTGCTGAATTAGCAGGCTGCCTTATCTGCTGCTAGTGCCGATAATATTGGCGCTACAAGGACAGAAGCACTAGGCAGCCTGAACAGCATTACTGAAGCAATGACATTCCAGCCTTCAGCACTCTTCTCTGTATCAGCTTCTCTGTCCGTTCACTCTACTTAATTTAGCACTGGTTTCCTCTATGTCATTCCTTACAGCCTGGCACTAGCGCTGACAGTCATTTTCTTTGCAGTTCCTGCCATTGTAAACAGCTCTCTGACTCACCATCCCAGTTCATACAAACTGAAAGTCTGGGTGTTCTCCCCTACTCACACCTCAACTTGTTCCTCTATTTATTATTTAACTTTGTATCTGCATTATTGAGTTTATATAGCATTTTCAGAAGCCATTTCAGTGAAAGATATTGTACAAAACAAGGTGGAAATATCTGTAACTCCTATGTAGAGAATTCATTTATCTCCAGGTTTTCTGATGTCCCTGCTTTAACCTGCAGCCTGTCAGAACTCATGTTTAACAGAGTAAAAGCATATGTTATTATATATTTCAAATATACCTGCTGACAGTAAGAGTCAAAGGCTGCAAATGCTTGCTTGTACATGCAGCTGCCAAAGGAGACGACACATGGATCAACAGAGTGCAGAAAGGTCTGAGCCAGTGACAGGATTGATGGGAAGAAGTCTTTGATAACCTGAAAGACAGACAGACATGACAGAGACATGAGATTCCCATCATTACTATTTGCTTTCAAAGCTTCCATCCCTCATTTTATGAGTCCCAACTTGAGGAATACTGCTCTTTAATCTCAAGATCCCTAGTTAGTTTAGTAGGTGATTCCCTGGCCTCTAACTCTCCCACCTCACTAGATATAGGCTGACCCCATAACAGATTCCCATTTAGATTTGTGATCTCTAGAGCCCTGCTTTGCTTTCAAAACAATGAAGAACCTGTCCACATAAGAGCTTTTTTGAGCAACAGAATACAGCTGCACTGGCGCAAACTACTCATGCAGACTGCTGCACCAGTGTAAAATGGGACTTGAACTGGGTGACTCATGCAAGTCAGTTTACAACAGTCTACATGCAGATTTACACTGGTGCAGCTAAACTAGTAACTAAAACCCCCCGGGCAGACAAATGCTCAGTCTTCATGCCCTACTTTAAGTTGTAGGCAGGCACTGTCTGTCCATATTCCTGGTCCCTTCTCCTTGTAACTATAGGCACTCAGGTCAGCCACATGTACACATCTAAAATGCAGACCATTTTATACTTGCAAGAAGTATAAAAATGTAAAGTCTAAGAAAAATGTGAGGCAGAGCAGCATGTCAGGCCTTGGAGGAGAGGGTCACTTGTGGTGGGGAGACAGAGAGCAAGAGGGCTTCCTAAGATCTGCAGAAGAACCAGAAGCCTATCCTATGCTGCAGGGTAGGGATGGGCAGTAGTTCTTCAGCAAATCTTGGGACGTCCACAGGAAGGTCAGCAAGGTCCACAAGACAAGCTCTGGAAGTGAGTCTTTGTTTCTAATCCGTAAAGAGCTGAATCACCATCTGCCACATCCCAGGAGGTGGAAAGGGGAATGCTCCCAGTGTGCAGAATCTCAAAGTAGTAGCAGTACTCACCAATGAGTGATTTCGGAAGGCGCTCTGTAGCAGCTGCTCTGGCACACAGCCCAGTGGAATCTTGTTCCTCAGCACTCTCTCAATTTGCTTCCTGCTCTTGGTGTTTGTAGTATGGATTAGTAGCAGAACTATCAGGTCCAGAACCTTTCAGAGGAAATAATCACTAATCATATATTCATTATGCAGTGGAACAGAAAATTTCTTGCCAATATTTCCTTTCTGCTAGCAGTGTCTCCCACAGTTCTCAGCTGCTCTCCTCTCTCTGCAGCTCATGAAGGCAGATCAGCATTTTGGTGCCACCCAATCTGGCCCTGCTCCTTCTGCAACCACTTGGTGCCAAATTAGTTAGTCCCAAACTTTAACTGTTGCATAATATCATTAACAAATATTCTAGAGATAACGAAATAAGATTAGATCAAGGAATGCTTTTAAGTCGTATACAGACACTGTCCTATTGTAACAATTCCATTTAACATCTGACCTTTGACTCATGAACCATCTAGAGTGGGTAGAATTGTGGGAATCCCTGCTAGCAGAAAGGAAATTATCATTAAGAAAACTTCCATTCTGCAGTCCTGCATCTCCCATAATTCTGGATGCTTGGGAAGTAACGAGCAGTGAACAGATGTAGGGAGTGTTATGAAACAAAACTTCAAGAGGAAAAAAGTACCTGCCTGTAGCAGGGTGGTTACCCGCTCCAGTTCTGACAGGGTTAAAACCAGTCCTGCGAGAGGGCTGGGAGAACAGCCCAGGCTGAGTGGGAAGCAGGCTCAGCTGGGGCAAGCCCCAATTAGAGCCTAGCTGACCCTGTAAAGGATTGAGCCAGGAGCTCAAGCAAACAGTCTCTCTTTGGCTGTAGAGGGAGATGGGCCTGGCTGCAGGGAGCTAGAGACAGGGTACCTGAGAGGAGCAGGGCTGGGGAGCTAGCCTAGCATTGGGCTAATAGGCACTAGGGGCTGCAGAGGGCAGCCCAGGGGTAGGCAAAGGCAGCAGCTCCAAACCCAACCTTCCCAGTAAGGTGTCTGCAGAAGACAGAAGGTCCACGCCATAGTGCTTAAAGAAGATGTTAGCTGTAGACCAACTGGCCACTTTGCAAATTTCTGAACTGAACCCACTTGCTTGTTCCACCCACGAGGTTGCTAAGGATCTCATGGAGCGTACCTTAATACCTTCTGGGACAGGAACCTCTGATGATTTATAGGCTTCCAGAATACATAGTCTAATCCATCTATCAATGAAGGAACTGGAAGCTCCGAGTTCCTGGCATTTTGGGTAGAAGGACACAGATAGAAAGCCCGATTTTGTGGATTTTGTATGTTTGAGAGATTTTCAATGCTCTTCCAACATCTAAGGTGTGCCATGTCTTCCCAGTTGGATTATAACAGAGTAGCTTGCCCATTAAATGAAACCAAACTCAAATCTCCTGTTCCAGTCCAGGAGCCCCCAGTGGGGCCAAGTAAGAGGGCAGCACCTGGAGGCTACAAGAGGCCTGGCGAAAGAGAGACCTGGGGAAGCAAGGCAGACTTGTTCAGACAGGAAGAGCAGAAGATTAGAGCTGCCAGAGAGGGAAGGTGGTTCCTGGGAAAGGGCTGAAGGCAGGAAAACTGCAAGAGGGGTTTGCTGGCTGGTGTCCCCAAGCCAAAAGAGAGAGGAACACAGGGCAGAAGGAGCAGAGGGAGATGCCTGCTGGCTCTAAGCCAGAGATCTGGAGTCAAGGGCCAGAGGGGGTGAAGGCAGGGGAAGAAGGGGAGTGCTGACATCTTCTCACCAAAGAGCTGGCCCTCGGAGGAGTCATAAGAGGGCCAGGGAGAGTGAGGGATGCTCCCAGCAGAAAGGCTGGGAAGAGCAGGGTTGAACCCCAGAAGTAAGAGCTAGGGTGGCTGTCCGGGCAGAGGACGACTGACGGGAGTCCAGTGAGAGCAAAGCTGGGTTTTAAAATCTACATGGACCGGGGCGATATGGACTGTGTTTCAGGACTTTTGCCTTCTGGACTTTTGCAATTCGTTGTGTTAATAAAATATGGTTAGAGACTACATGATAAGCTTATGTGGTGAGGTGAAGGGCCAACTGCTAAGCTGCCCTTAGGGAACGAGGGGGCCTCCTGGAGGAGGCTACTCATTCACATGGATGTTGTGGTTTTAGACAGAACAAAGGAAGCACAGTCTCTTGGGAAGTGTGGAAGAAAGAATTTACCTTAGCAAGAAAGGATGCTGGTGTCCCAAGCCCCACCTTGACCTCACGGAACACTCAGTAAGGCTCACATACGGATAAGGCTTCCAGCTCCGACATTCCCTCCTGGCAGACATGGCAGCTACTAAGAACAAGTCTTAATGAATAAATGAAAGGCCGACACTAGAGTCAGAAGCTCAAAGGGATGGCTGGCAGGGCCCTCAAACTAGCATTAGGCCCCATGCTGGGAAGACTGGCCTGAGACTACTAGTCTGGCTAATCAGACTGCTAGAAGGAATCTGGCTACCTGTGGATGGTCTGCAAGGGGGCCAACGATCCTACAAATAGCACAATACTAAGAGCAGACACCTGACATGAAATGATACTCAGCTGAAGGTCTCTGTTTATGTCTTCTTAGAGAAAGTCCAGAACGGCTGGAATTCCAGGATTTCTGGGATTTACGTTGTTCTCTTGATTCCAGTTTGGTTCGGCAGAGCTGTGTCGCAATCTACATGAATTCCTACCCACCTCTGTTGGTATTGCTTTGGAGTCACCTAATATGGAATGGACATGAGCAAGAATTCGAAGAAGAAAAGACAGTTAACTTTTCCGTAAGTGGTGTTCTTCGAGATGTGTTGCTCATGTCCATTCCACAACCCACCCTCCTTCCTCCCTTTGTTGGAGTTTCTGGCAAAGGTGGGGGGAGCTGGCGGTGCTCCTTATACCACGCCATGCAGGCGCCACTCCAGACAGCGCCAGAGCCGGTCCCCTACAGATACTGCTGAGGGAAAAACTTGTGGCACTGGTGCATGTTGCAAGCACACACACCTAATATGGAATGGACATGAGCAAGCACTCACAGAAGAACCAGACCTTTTAGTGCTTCCCTCTCAATGGTCAGGCCGTTAGTTGAAGCTGTCTTGGGTCTGGTTGAAGAACAGGACCTTTGAAAGGCTGTCCAGTCTCCACAGAACCTGGAGCGGGAGTTCCAGTTTCAGCTCTATCAGGCTGAAAATCAAGGTTTCCTTGCCCCATTAGGAGTTATAAGAATTACCGTCATCTGCTCTCATTTTATTTTCTGAACCACCTTTCTCAGTAGCAGAAAAGATAGAAAAATGTCAAGGCGGCCCTCTGTCCAACTGTGTGATCAGGCATCTGTGCCCATGGCTCTGGGGTTTGCCTCACTTGTGAAGTATTTTGGCTTCTTTGCATTTGTGTGATTCACAAATGTCAGTTGAAGGGACATAGAACGTCTGAATGCTGAGTCCCGATTCAGGCATCATTTGGAGTTGTTGACCCTGTACCTGGTGAGACCATCTGCCCTTTCGTGGTTCAGGTCGACTTTGATGTGGATCACCCCGAGGAAAAGGCAGAACTGTTACATCCAGCTCACTATTTCCATTGCTTCCACATGTAGTGCTGGACGCCTTGTTCTCCACTGATTGTTTAAATACACAAAAGTAGTCATATTGTCTGATTGAATCAGGACATGGTTTCCCCTTGGAGAGAGCTGGAACCTTTGCAGAGCTAGCTGGACAGCTCTCAGCTCTAGGAGTTTTATGCGGTTTTGCCTTTTCCTCCTAGCTCCAGAGGCCCTGGGCTCTTTGGGTCTCCAAGTTAGCTCACCAGCCCTCCAGGCTGGCCTTGACTGAGAGGATTAAAGGATCTGAAAGGCAGATGGACATGCCTTTGCAGGCATTATCATGGGCTGACCACCAGTGTAAGGAGTTAAATACCTGTGTTGGAACCCATAATTGATCCTTCATGTGTTCCAGGGAATGGTCCCACACCTTTAGTATGAAGGCTTGAAGACATCTGATGAGTGATTGTGCCCGTGGAGTGACCCATATGCACAGTACCACGAATCCTAGCACAGCACAGTGCTCTGGTAGGCCTGCTGCATCTCTGAAGCAAGATAATACATTTCTGGATTTCCTGAAACCTTTCTAATGATGGGTAGACCTTTGCTATCAAGGTGTCTATTTCTGCTCCCAGGTGGTTATTCTGTTGGATGGAACCAGAGAACTTTTCTTGGCATTGAGGATGAAGCCATTCACCTGGAGGAGATTCAACATCCAAGATGTGGTCCTTTGCATTGCTGGAGTTCTAATTGGGATGTTGTCAAGAACAGGGTACAGGTGAGTTCTCTGCAACCGGAGTCTGGCCATTACCACCATCTCTGTAAAACCCTGGTGGCCAAAGACAGGCCAACTAGGAGCATTCAGTACTCATAATGTTTCCTGCTGTAGGCGAACCTCAGAAGTCTGCGGTGGCACAATCGGATGGGGCTATGGAGATGTGTGTCTGCAAGAGGTACTGAAGTCAAGAAGTCCCTCTGGACAGGGAAGACACCGTACAGGCCAGGGTCTCCATCAGAAACATTGTTTTCTTCATCTACTTGTTCAGCCTTTTGAGGTTGAGAATGGTGCTGATACCCACCATGTGCTTCCCCACGATGAAGATAATGGAGTACAACCCAGCAAACCTTTTTCTGAGGGAACACTCTATCACGCCAATATTCAGAAGATGAGATATTTCAATTTGATCCAGAGTGTGTTTTACAGTCATTGAAACCTGGTGACTGGATGAAGAATGGATGGGGCGGAGCCCACAGTTCGAGAGAATATCCCTGGCTCACTATTGCCCTGATTAACTTCTCTGTGGTTGAAGAAAACCATTTCTCTAGAAAAATGCGAAATTCTGCCCCCTCGCTTCTCTCCTGGGCGGACGCCTACATGATCTTTGTCATAAATTAGATTTCAGGGGAGCTGAGGTCCCTCTGGACTTTCCCCCTGGACTTTGACCCTACTGTCTTCCCTTGGGAACCGGTTGTCCCTTCGCAGGTACCTCTGTGAGGACAACTAGTGAAAGGAGTGTCTCTGTCTGAAGATCAGACTACATTCTATAGAGAGAATTTAGTGGGGAAAGAGAGACTATTTGGATTTTGTTGCATTGTCTGAGACCACTTTATCTGGCTTTTCTCCAAAAAGGACAGAGCCCCAAAACTTGGATAGGACCTGCTTAGAGTAAGTACCCACCTTCCAGGGTCAGAGTCATAGGTGGTGTCTGGCAGCTTAGCTGGAAGCCATGGCTCAGGCTGAGAATCTCATTGCATCCATTGCAGTGTCAGCTACAATCACTATTCATAGAATCATAGACTATCAGGGTGGAAGGGACCTCAGGAGGTCATCTAGTCCAACCCCCTGCTCAAAGCATGACCAATCCCCAGACAGATTTTTGCCCCAAATTGCCCCATCAAGGATTGAATTTACAACCCTGGGTTTAGCAGACCAGTGCTCAAACCACTGAGCTATCCCTTCCCCAACAATCACATCCCTCGATCTGCTGGCAATGCTCCTACTTATACAGCCCAAAATGCTGTTAGCCTTCTTGGCAACAAGGGCACACTGTTGACTCATATCCAGCTTCTCGTCCACTGTAACCCCTAGGGTCGTTTTCTGCAGAACTGCTGTCTAGCCACTTGGTCCCTAGTCTGTAGCAGTGCATAGGATTCTTCCATCCTAAGTGCAGGACTCTGCACTTGTCCTTGTTGAACCTTATCAGATTTCTTTTGGCCCAATCTTTGGTCCCCTGTATCCTATCCCTGCCTGCCAACATATCTATCATTCCTCTCAGTTTAGTGTCATCTGAAAACTTGCTGAGGGGGCAATCCACGCCATCCTTCAGATCATTAATTTAGACACTGGACAAAACCAGCCCCACTTGCAAAACTGTTGTTAGACAGACAGTCATTTAAATTGGAGCCAAAGTCAGGGTGAACTCTCTCCTTAAGGGCTTTGTGATCTCCCAACCAGGAGAGATGCTCTTGCAAAGCAGGCAGCTGCTCCCAGGGACACTTGGTAGGTGGCAGAGGAGGCTTCAAAGTCTTGTCTGAGAATGGCCTCCATCTTCCTATCTGTGAAGTCCGGAAGGTAGAACTCCCCTTTGTGAGGGGCTGGGGAGGGATGCAACAGCAATGTCAGACTTTGGTATCTCAGCAATGGAGCCCTTTGGGTCTGGAAGGTTATGGAGCCTGACATCACTCTTGTTAACATGCTGGCCCTTACTTGGCTTACTCCACTCACCCTACTCACCTTCTGGAAGGAGGAATGAAGGAGTATTACCGCCACTGGGGAGGGTTTTGAGGGAAGAAATTGACTCCGAGGCTCACTCTCAGGAGCCTACTAAGGTTGTGTTTGAATCTTGCAGATAATCTTGCTGCACATAGCTTGACATTTCTCCAGGGGAAAAAGCCTTTGCTAACCTTTTCCCCTGGCCTGTTTGGCGTCAGAGTCAGACAGCTCACCTTCTACAGGGGGAGGAGTCTGAAGACTCAGACCTTCTGGATTTTGTGTGCATTTTTTTCCCCCTTTCAGATTTAAAAAATTTTTTTTTTTAAACTTTGGGAGTATAGAAGCTCTACTGCGGCTTTGGGGAGGCCGCCTATGACTTGTCTTCCTTAGGGCCTGGAGCCCTCTTGAGAGGTCTGGGTTTGAACCTAGGACGGGGAACTAGTCAGGGCCCACCTGGACAGCTCAGGAGGGAGGAGGCTGATTAGAGGCCCTGCTTCTTTCCCCAGGGTGCTTAGGACCTACTTTACAACTTACAGGGAGGCAGAGGACAATTGTGGCCTTGCAATCCTCCCCTCTTAGTTCTGCAAGAGGCCCCTGGGACTTATCCTCTTAGTCAAGTGGTCAGGGTTCTCCTTGCTTCTGGAGCCTCTCCCTATTCTGCACTGGGGTTCCTGGTCCATTCTTCCCCCACTGAAGTCACAGCTGCATTAGTGGATAGGGACCTAAGTTCCCCCTAAGCTGTGTGGCCACCCAGCAGTCTATCAACGGATGCACACTTCAGGTGCCCCTCTCGCCACTGCTGCGCTGCTCCTGCCTGCCCTCTGCCTTGGAGCTGCTCCCAGGAGCCTCTTGCTTGCTATGCAGTGCGTGGGGGAGGAGAGGGGGAGTGCTCATGTCAGGGTGTTCCCCCCCCCGCCCCTCTACCCCATCTCTGCGAGGGTGGGGGAGTGACAGAGTTCAGGAGTGGGATGGAGGGAGCTTGCTGGTGGCTGCTGCTCTGTCTCCTTTGAGTGCTGATCTACTTAAAAGGGTGATGTTCTTAAAGGGGCAATGCATGTCTCTCTCACACACAGACACTGTGTGCCTCTCTGTCTGTCTTTTTCTCTCTCTCTCTCTCTCACACACACACGCACACACACACACACAGTCTTTCACAGTCGCCTCCCAACACATACTTGTGTTGTTGTTGCCGTTACTTCTTGATACTTCCTGGAATACACATATATTCTCTAATTTTATTTTTTCAAAGTGCTGTTGTTTGTGCTTTTTGACTGGTCTATGCATTTCATAATTTTTATTTCTCTCTTACATTTACATTTAATTCTTTGAGTAAATGAGTTCTAAAATCCCTAACCTTTCCTGGCTGAAGTAATTACTCCTATGGTAATTTTTAAAAAATATTTATTATATCTAGGTTTTTTGTTTCTACTTACTGGTGGCGCACATCCACACATTACCTCGATCATTTGGTGCACGTAACAAAATTCATTCTGCACATGGATGCAAAAAATTAGAGGGAACATTGATAGGGACCCCACTTGCCTCTCCGACTCATAGCCCCAGGACCTAACAAAATTAGGGACTGGCGGCTGTGTGCAATTCATCGTCTGCCGAGCCTGGGAAGACTGCCTCACAAATTGAGCACTGCTTGGATTTGACTCAGTGCTCTCTTGGCTGCTTGGCCGTGCCTGTAAGGAGCAGAGGAGCCAGCAGGGTGGGTTTGCAGCGGAGGCTCAGGGATGGAGAACCCTGCTCCCCACTGCCCAAACAACAAGGCAAAAAAGTTAAAATAGAAGCAGCAAGGCCAGGAGCAAAAGGAACAGCCACTGTCTGCTGCCACAGAGGCAGAGAACCGGCAGCAAATAGGAACATGGGGGGGCGGGGAGCCAGAGAGTATGGCGCCAAAACGCTCATCCACATCTGTGCACTGCAGAGAAACGAGAGCAACTGAGGTGTCCAGAACTGAGGGAGATGCTGGGCTGCAGAACACTAAAGAAATGAAGACTAAAGAGAACCATCCATTTTTCATCAGCTCTAAAGAGAAAGTTTGGGGCTCAATAAGTCACTTAACTGACTGGTCAAACTCTAGTACCACAGGACGAGGAGGGAGGTGGATTAAGAGGAACCGTCTCTCACATGACTTTCAGACTGGGCTGGATGCATGTTATTAAGAATGTTCAGGTGTAAATAAAATTTAGAGCAAATCCAGTTAAAACCATGGAGAGAACAAATGCATGGAGACCCACAAGATCTCTTGATCACTGGCAGTTCCTGATCTCCATAGCAAAACCTCCAATCCTGTGGCTGTGAACAAAGCAAGTGCCCTTGCTAGTGTGTATCCAAGACAGAAGCTCATAACACAACAGCTACAGCACAGGAAGATTCAAAAGAGGCATTACCTTATGGTCAGACACAGAGACAGTGTTCTCAATAGCCTAAAGAGGAAAGAAATAAACAAACAGTTACAATATTGTTCTTCTTAACCTCTGAAAATAGGACAAGAAGCAATGGGCTTAAACTGCAGCAAGGGAGGTTTAGGTTGGACATTAGGAAAATCTTGCTAACTATCAAGGTGGTTAAGCACTGGAATAAATTGCCTAGGAAGGTTGTGGAATCTCCATCATTGGAGATTTTTAAGAGCAGGTTAGACTAACACCTGTCGGGGATGGTCTAGATCATACCTAGTCTGCCATGAGTGCAGGGGACTGAACTAGATGACCTCGAGGTGCCTTTCAGTCCTAGGATTCTATGAATAGTGTAAAGTAATAACGGACTTCAAAACGCACACATCCTACACAATGGAAATGACCAGACTGGCCAGGCAGATAGCAAAAGAAATATTGCACCTGTCAGTTTCTCTTCTCTACAAACCCATTAATCCAGGATACTGGATTGCATTAAATACTGTAGAGTCTGGAGGCAGTTCCTAGAGCTCTCATTAAAAGCTAGCTCCTCCTCCTCCACCTTCGCAAATGAAATTTTTCCAGAGTAAGAATAATGTCTTCATTGAGGAACAGAACATTTCCCTTCAAAAAATAAAAATAAATTCTAGCCACCACACCATGTAAAATTTGATCCAGTGAGCGTGGCTCAGATGGGTGGGCACACTATTTTGGGGAAAAGAAACTGCAAGATAGGATGAACGTTCCTCACTTTCTCAAAGTGTGTCTAACACTCTGGTATGGGTGGATGCAGCTGGCAGGAAGTATTCTAGGCACAGGGAAGGGAAAGAAGGCATGCGAACTCGCAGCACAGTATATTTTCCTCAAATTTCTTCTATGATTCCTCAGTTTTTCCCTCATTCTTGCACAGATCCTGAGTAACATCTCCACTTGCATCTGAACACCTTACATCACAGGATGTCTGACTTCATCCAGTTATTCTTTTAAGATCTGCTCTTTCCCTCCACTCCTACATCCTCCCACATGAATAAATGTGCAAATTTACAGTTTGACTGAGGATACTCTTAACTTCAGCCTTTGAAAAAGGAACTGGAATCCTAAATAAACAAAGAATTGGGAACAAGAAACCAATTCCAGCCTCATAGTTTATACCCCAGCCCATCATTAAAAATGGAATTTTGCCCCCTCTGCAGGATCAGTCCCTGCTGGACATTTCAATAGTGCATTACAAACATCAATTACCAAGCTAATCCTTATGAAGAATAGCAATATCATTACCCCCACTTCACAGATGAGGTGACTGAGGCCCAGATAAGCTAAAGCACAAATTTACAAAAAAGTGCTCATTTTAAAACACACTCTTGGGCTTCACCAGTGCCTCAGGTCCTCACATTGTAGAACAAGGCATGTACTGCTTACCCACAGTCTTGAGAGCACTTTGAGATTTACAGCTGAAAAGTGCAAAGCATCAATACCACAGAAAAAGCTTAGTATCAGTACTTTCAGGGATAAAAGTGTAACACTAGATAGTTTTGTGACACTACAGTCGCAAGTGAGGAAAACTACAGTTAATGTTCTAAACCAGAGAAACCCTGGAGAGTACAATCTGACCTTAATCCAAGCTTCAGAAATGCCTTTCTGAAATCTCACAGCCAACTTTATCACATCAAAAAGGAGCTTGACACAGTTCTGGCTGCTGCTTACTTGGCTTGTGGAGGAACTGCAAACAACCAGAGAGGAACAGAATTGCTCATCTATTATGTGAATCTTGTCATAAAAGGTACCAGTTAACTCAGCGCTAAGAGGAGCAGCTGCAGCAGCACCTGCTAGAAGGGAGACGAAGGTAGGGATGGAGTGAAAGCAATGCTGGCTGGAATCACAATAAAGGCAGGGCAGGTAGGAAGAGATGTGTGCAGCAGCAGCACCAGCCAGGGATCATGTGGTGGCAGAGGGACAGGGATGAGGTGGCAGTGGTGCTATTCCTGGGTGCAAATGCCAGTCAGGGTGATGGGAGATGAAATCACAGCAGCATAAGCCAGAATGGATGTGGTGTGGTGCAGGCTGGAAGGGTGCAAGGGTGTGGTGCTGCAAGGGTGTGGTGCTGGCTGGAAGAGACACTGCAGTGGGACAGTGGAGGGTGCCATCTAGACAGGATATGACAGCAGACACAGGGATGTGGTTGCAGTGACGCTGGCTGGAAGGGACACTGTCTGAAGCATTGAGGATGCCAGCAGAGATAGCACAATGGGCAAATGATGCTAGTGTAAGTAACTAAACCCAACTGAGAAGTCTCAGAAATTAGAATTAAAGTCCTTTTATCCCATCTTTCCCATGCAGAAACCAAGTAGAATCATGCATACAATGCCAATACCTCGTTTGTGACTGGCTTTTGAGCTTGCTCTGAGAAGACAGCATCTGCAGAGGTAAAATACATGACGACAGATCCAAGTTCTTGCGAAGAGCAGAAATCACCTGCAGAGCACAGTCATTTATAACAGATAGGCAAATTTGTTAGAACATTTTTACAAATCAATGGATAGAGAAAGGTGGAAGAAAAATAAAGACAATTCTGTAGAATCCCCAGAGAAAATATTACAGACCGTAACGAGGTAAACTGATTGTGACACTGCACCCCATATTCATCATAGTGGTATGATTATGATATAATTATATGATGCATTTTCTACAAGATGTGTCATGTGGGGTGTTCTTTGGAAAAGCTATAATTTGTTGAATATGATTATCCTATTTGTATGCATGTATAATTTTTGTATCTGGAGTTATGAATATTGACTATGTATCTGTATTTCACCCATCACACCTGGGTGACACCCACTAGGCAAGATGCATCCAGCCTAGGCCTATTCAAGGTAACGGGCCATTAAGAGAAATAATAGGCCTTAGAAGAAGCTTATCCCCCACCTGGTGAGCCTTCCTGGGAATGCTTCAGACAGCCTATGAATAATTGCTGCTATGGCTCAGCAAGGCATGCACGGTCATGTGACTAGATCACATGACACTAAATTCCTGTATTTTTCCACAAACTGGTCTGGGAATTTAGCTTGAAATAAAGGATTCCTGCCATATGGAGAGAATATATAAAGGTGGGGAGTGACATCATGATTTGTCTTCACTCTCGCACAACTCAACTCCTGAAAGAAGCTCTGGAAGACAAAAGATTTGTAACAGGGGAGGAGAACACAAGCTGCAAGGCAGATGCAGTTTGTGCCCTAAGAATCTGCTTGTATCATCAGTCAGGGTGAGAAGTTGCTAATTCAAACCCCATCTATCTAATATATTAGGCTTAGCTTGTATTTTTGTTTATTTGCTAAGTAGTCTGCCTTGGTCTGTTTGCTATCACTTATAATCACTTAAAATCTATCTTTCTGTAGTTAATACCTTTGTTTTATGTTTTATCTTAACCAGTGCAATTTCAGTGAAGTATATGGGAAAATCTCCACTTGGTAAACAAAAGCTGTTGAATATCTTTCCCACATTGTGAGAAAAGCGAGTTAATTAATTAGCTTGCATGGTACAGATCCTGTGCAGAGCAAGACGGTATAATTCTGGGTTTATACTCCGGTAGGGGTGCAAGGCTGGGGAACCGGGAAGTTGGCTGTTGCCCCATGTTTGTCCATGAGTGGCTTAGGAAAAGCACCCAGGTAACTCAGTTGGGTGTGTGGTGCCATCTGCTGTTGTGTTGGGTGTAACAGGGCCTGGAGAGGTTAGCTGAGTCACCAGCAGAGCAGTGTGAGATAAGCCATCCCAACTGAATTGTCAGGGGGCACAGCAGTTCCAGCAGCTCCCAGACTGCACCCTGGGAGTGACAACCCCCCCACACTGGTCCTTGAGGAAAAGAGGAATTGGGGGAGTGAAAAGGAATAGGGTTCAAGTTACCCCTTCCAAACAGTCTCAGCCAAATGATGATCCTGGTGACAGCAGGGGCAAACATGGGGGAAATGGCCCAAGGGAGAAGAGATAACTGTTTCTTTAAGGGCCAAGAGCCAACAGCCTTTCAGTGTAGGGTGGGGCAAGGCTCCACTCCCGATCAATCATCTAACTCAAACAAAACCATTGGGGGGGGTGGGGGGTGGGGAGAGGGGGAGATAGCACTAAAAGTTCCCTGTTCTCACAGTGAAAGGGGAAAATAGAGAGGAACTGTTTGCCAGGGACCATCAGCCCCAGGAGGGAAAGGGGTGATTTACAGTCCCTTCCCAAGGCTGTGGAAGAGGGATGGAAAAACAAAAAACAACACTGGGAGGAAGGACTATTGCTATTAAGTTTTTGTGTTTGAGATAATTTTATTTTGAAAGACTTTTGCAGTCAGCCTAGCTGGAGCTGGACCAGGGAAATTTCAAGGGCCTACAGCAAAAGAGACAGAAAGAGGGGCGCAGGTAAGTCCACCACACAAGAATTTCGTGGAAAGGCCCTTTAAAGAAAATTCCTGTCACTTTCTGTAAAACATATTTTAAAAAACAAAGGATAACAAAGGGGCTTGAAAAATACCCAGAGCACAGGAGGAGCTCTTAATCCTCATGCTTCAGGGCATAAGTGAATCAACAATGGGGGTCAGGAATAAATTTCTTATGGGGTTTGGTAATTAGTAATGTGGAGCATTATTAGAGTATTTCACCTTCTCCTGAAAAATCAGGCATTGATCTCTGCCAGGCTAGACACTGGACTACGTTGCCCATAGGTTTATACCAGCAGGGCCATTCCTGTGTTCCTAAAGAATACTCATTTGTACATCTCCTCTCTGTGACAGAGTACATACGGTACCTCTACTGCATCCACAGCTTTGATGTTATGTAGAATGAATTTGATTACTACAGGCAAATCTTCCAATTTTACAGCAGGCACAATGATCATAGCAGACTGCCGCACCTAAAGGGAAGAGCAATAATGTGTCATCTGTAAGACTGGAGTGCCAGGGAGATATAAAGTTTATTCTAGAGCACTAACACCCCTTTGGGGACATGTAAATAATAAAATAGTCTTTAATATACTCAAACAAATAACCTGCATTGTACTCAGAAGCAACCTGAACATGAGAATTGTACCATTTCAGCACGTACATTGGCTCTGGCTTGAAGAAGCCTTTGTACCTCACCTCCATTCTACATTTTCACCCTGCTGTAGTTATCTTGCAGGTGTTGCCTTGACAATGAGGTGACACCTCATAAAAATGACGGCCAGTCAGCAGAGACATGACTGATGCTATATCAGCAGGGATCCATTCTGAAAGGGGGTTGCAGAATGGTGCCACTTTGTGTCTTCTTCAGCAGCATTCAGCATTAATAAAAGACAAAACAAAAATACAGAGACTACGCCCAGTGCCAAGTCACTGAATCTCTCTCAGATAATATACAGGAAGAATGGCTGCTCTTTCCCATTTCAAAGCTCTTCCTCCAAGCCACTTTCCAAGAAATCATGATCTACAGTGGGGTCCCTTTAAACAGCCAAAGTCAGACAAGCAGCAGAGGTCATCAATATAAACTGTCCTCTCTGCTGCTTTGCCTCTATGTGCAGCAGCATCTCTGACAGGCAGCCCACAAGCCTGTTTACAGACTGTCAGCTGTTGCCCCATGCAGTAGTGCCACCGTTTGGTTAGACAGGGAATTGGACAGTCGTCTCAGATCGACAGGTCTATCAGTCTGCCCTTCTTGTCTGGGTCTCCATAGTCCTTCTGGAGGCAAGGACATTAATTTCTGTCCCACTGAGGTGTACAGGCTTCCCCTTATGGTTGGCAGGGGTTATCTGGTCCTTTCCTAAAGGGGCCTGGAACCTCCTTTGGCTTTTAAGTCTCTGTTAAGGGGTTGGTAGGGGAACTCAGGCACACCCACTCCACTAGATTCCAGCTCAGGACCCTTAACCCAGGCAGGCAGGCAGAATCAGTCCTTAACAATTTTCCTGCAATACTCTGAGCTCCCTCCTACTTCCATTGGCTCTGTAGGCTTCTGCGGCCTGTGGCGCTGGTCATCCATTCTTTGGGCTGTTGTCACTCTGAGGAGGCTTCTCACCAGCTTGTTGGCAGGACCCTCTTTCTCTGGCCTGCTTGCTCCTCTGGCAGCCACCCCACCTTCTGCTTCTAAGCTCTTTTTCTCCCCCAGCTGCTGTGAGGCTGCCAATCAGCACTGATAGGCAGTTCTTGCTTTAATTTCTTGGTTATCAGGCCAGCATGGGTTCTATACACCCCCATGACACAGACTTTTCTCTCTTTTTAACTTGAGATGCACAGTGGAATTTCCATAATGGGGAAAGGTGACCAGTGGTTCTGAACAGAGACTGGTCATATTTAATAAAGATCCTCAGAAAAAAGTAGTGAGCTATGAAGTGGCATCATTTGCAAATGAGGAAAAATCATTCCCAATGGTTGGGGAGAATTTACCATCACTGACAATTTTTAAATCAAAATTGTATGATTTTCTACAAGATCTACTCTAGGAAATATTTTGGAGAAGTTCTCTGGCCTTTGTTATACAGGAGGTCAGATTAGATGATCACTATAGTCTCTTCTGGCCTTGGAATCTATTAAAAGAAATTATTTAGAATAGGCAAGGCTGGAAAAGATAGCGAGGAACTTCTCAGGGAGTAGGGCAACACCATCATGGCAAGGTAAGGGAATGGGCAAATGATTGCCAATGATATTCAGTGCTGACAAGTGCAAAGTAATACACATTGGAAGGGATATTCTGAATACTCATATGTTGCTGGATTCTAATTGACTGAAGCCACTCAAGAAAAGACATCTGAGAATTCTTGTAAACAGCTCAATGAAAACTGCTGATCAATGTCAGTGATGGTCAATAAAACAAACAAGATGTCTGGATGCAAAGGAAGGGGCTAGAGAAGAATATGGAATGTTATATAAATCAGTGGGATGCTCTCACCTAGAATACTAGATTATATTCTAGTCACCACACGTCAAAAACTAAACAGCAGAGATAACAAGGTTTTGAAAATGGGCAACAGAAATGATCAGAAGCTGAAGTTAATTCCATATGAAAACAGCCTGAAAAGATGGAGTATTTAGTTCAGAAGGGACATCGTAGAGTGACACAAAATAATGAAGATGGTAAGTTGTGTGCTCCTGTTTACCATTTCTCATAATACAAGATCAAGGGGACAGTCAATTAAATTGAAGGGCAACAAATTTAAGATGGATAATTGTTATTTTTTAAAAAATAATCTGTGGAACTAGGTGTCACAATAATATCACTGAGGCCAAGAGTTTAATAGGATTCAAAGGGTTAGGAAATTTACATGTATAATGAGAACATCCATTTACAATAGACAGGGTAAAAACAATACGGGAAATAATCCCTTATGTTTCAGGGTATAAACAGTTGCTAACTGAGAATAGCACATCCTCTGAGAACACACCATTGCATTATAACCAGAAAATCTCATACAAGTCATCCTCAATTCACTGCTTTCTCTCAAAAACAATTTTATATAATAGGCTTATAGATTCAGATGACTTTCCTGACACCTTTCCCACTTTGGCTGGCACAGAAAGACTCAAAGGAGCTGGTTTTAACACAACACTTGGAATGATCAGAGCAGTTATAATATTTACACTTCTGTTTAGTAGAGAATCTCTTACCTCAGCCAAAAGTCCTGCGTCAAGATCCAAACTGGAAAGGGCATCCAGGATCGGAACAGTTAGGCGACTGTCCCGTTTTAACAGCTGGCTGATACACAAGAAAAAGATTGCAGACAAATAATTAAAAGTTTCTTATTAAGTGGACTTATGCAATTATAAAATGCTAGCAGTTTCTCCACTCACTCCAGAATCTCTGCAACAGTGACAAATATATGCCAGGGGCATTATAGAAAATGGTTACTCTGGAAAAGATTGCTTCTCTCTGAACACAATCAATTTGGGATCACTATAATTGAAGTGGGCATGAAGAAGAGTAAAGTTTACTATTTCTCATTGTTATTTTGGGCAGGACTGGGAGCAATGCCTAGCACTTTCCAGTATAAGCCTCAGTTTTAAGGTGGAGCAAGGACTTGAAATTTGGCAAGGACTGGTCCTGAGGTCAGATTTGGCTAAATTATGAAGCTCTGAAAATCACCCATTTGCCCATGCTCAGTAGAGATTTGTTAGAGGCTTTGTTCTTTACATTTCTGAACATTCCATGTTACTGAGCATGCTTTGGTCCCACTGACCTTCCACATGCCCCAGTCATGTTCTCAGGCCCAGCCTCCTACATCGCGGACCCAGAGTTAGAGCACCAGGCCTGGCCGACACTTAAAATCAAGGCTGACATAGCTATTTCACTCACAGTTGTGAAAAATCCACACTCTTAAGCAAAATAGGAGTTGACCTAACCCCTACTGTAAACGCTGCTAGGTCGAGTGAACACTTTGGGGAAGTCGTGTTCCTACAGAGACAGAAAAGCCCCTTCTGTCAGTGCAGGCTGCAACTACATTGTGAGGTTATGCATAGCTATGACAGTATAGGCCCCATAGTGCAGACATGGTCCCAGACAGGACACAAGCACAACAACAGCATCTTTCCCTTTGGCTTGTGGGGAAAGTGCACTGAGCAGGGAGCCACCTTCCACTGACTTGTGTTAATAATGTATTGAATTTCACAGCCTGTTACAGAGGCATGAGGACTTGCCCAATAAACACAGTAAGAGACAGGCAATTATTACTACCCATATTTCACTGAGTGGTGGCACAAGGTCATTACCAGTGCTGTCTGTAACCAATAAACTCACTACCCTCCAAAGCCAGGAAAAGACTTCACAAATCTTGATCCCAACATTACTCTGCTGTCTTGTAGACAATTACGTAAGATACTATGCAACTTGCAAAATGTATGTTGTGTTCCCGCTGGTGGTTGGTCCACATAAGTGTTAACAGTATTAGGCCGTTACCATCTATTCCTTTAGCTCAAGCAGAAAAAATCTGTGCCATGGTGCTAAAGATGCTTGGTTCAAAATATGCTGATGACCCAAGATGGGCCGGGGTCAGTATGAATCCATATGATGGAATTTCTGTTTTTTCAGTTTCTTTTTAAAAACACGTATGAAGTTGCATACAAAAAAACACCCAGCACTAAAAGAATGTTAAGGTTACTCAGCCAAGCAGTCAAAAGCTGCCTGTGCAAACTTAATTCTGCCACCTTGTACATACACATTATTACATGATATTTATTATTATGAATTATTTTTATTGCAGTAGCACCTAGAGGCCCCAGGTGTCCATTGTGCTAGGCATTATATGGAGGTACAAGACAGTCACTGCCCATAAAAATTTAGTCTAAGGCCATGTTTTTACTAGGAAAAAAGGTGTATGTTTAACATGCTTTAGCTAACACATTAACTATCATGTGCTGGTACAACCTGTCCCAGTGCTCTCTTCTGGACAGTCACCAGTCTGCAGTAAGAGACCCATGCATGAGCCCCATGTGCTTCTAAGCCCTGTGTCTAGTCACTGTTTCTGGCGCTGAGTTTCTAGAGCACACTGCCAGGCACAGACCTCTTGTCTTAGCCCTTCCTTAGATCATGGGATGATAGTCCAACCACACTCATCCCCAAAACCAATGCCTCAGATCACCCAAGCCCTGCAATTGCTTTGACATGCACTCCCTGAATTCCACCTGATTGCTGGCACACTGGCTTCTAATTCAGCCCTTTCAAGAAGATGGCAGGCAAGATTTAGCAAAGGACGTTTTTAACCATAGTCCCTTTACTCTTAGAATGCAATAGAGTGTTATAGATCTTTAAAAACAATGTTCTAAACGCATCCTCCCCTTAGTCTGATCTCACGCCTTTTGCGAGTCCAGAGTCTTGCCAGTGTTTCAGTCTAGGCAGAGCCCCTCCTGCCTTCTCTCTTTCCAGCCCATTCTGCTTACATGTTGCGGTGACCAGCCCACCTTCGTAGAGAGCCCCCCTCTTAAATATAGGGCTGATCTACACTACACAGTTAGGTTGACCTAAGGCAGCTTACGTCAACCTAATTATGTCAGTGTGTACACTAGCCTTGCTCCTGCAGAAGAAAGTATCTCACTCCACCGACATAACAACTTCACCTCCATGAGAGCCGTAAGGCTTATGCTGGTGTAGTTAGGGCAACACAATATCTGTGTAGACACTGCATTTCTTACATCAGTTGTTGGTTGTCTTGCAGGAGCCATGAAATTGACAAGAAGGCCGGGCTGCTAAAGTCCAGCTGCCTCCTGCTCCCCTGGAGAGCTGGGCGGCTGGACCCCTCTCCCGGCTGAGAGCTGGGGCAAGAATGGACCCTGCTCCCATTTGGGAGGTGGGAAACCTCACGTGACTTTCCCCACTCACAGTTGGGAATGGGGGGGTGGGAGGAGAGAGACAGCCCACTGTGAGCCCAGGAGTCTGTGGAGCAGCTAGGCTCCCGACAGGGAGCTGCCTGCGGAGCTGAGAGACCGGGCTTTACTGCCTCTCTTAAGTCAGTGGAAGCACTCCTGGTGAGGATGTGCACCACTGACCCAAGGAGGGTAGTGTGGACATGTACCTACATTTCTAGTGTAGACTTACCCATAGTCTCTAACTGCTTCTGCCATGTGCTCAGTCTAAGAAATTCCAACCCCTTTCCGCACCACAATTAGGCGTTGATGTAGACAATCCATTGTTCCATGTGATGATCCAGTATTTAACACACATTAGAGTTGATGGCCCTAAATTGCTCTGTGATTGTTTCTCAGTCATAGTTCTGTGCCTGGGTAGAACCCCATCCCCATTCTCCTTCCTTTCTCCCCTTTCCCATAGCTATCCCCACCCCTCCACCCTCAAACCTCCTGCTATTCTGCGGAAACTGACTGGCTGAGGGAGTGGGGGAGTGCCATTCCAGAACTAACTATGGACCACCTGGGGCAGGGAGACACCAGAGCACATGGGTACAGAGTCTGAACTAGGAGTAGCTTGGAGGACAGCCAACTACAGCACTGGTGCTTGCAAAACGGGGACTCTTACAGACACACAGCCTGGAGACAACAGGACTGCTGAGATAGCACAGCAAGACTCAGCAGTTTGAGCTTACAGCACACACCAGCATCAGAGTGCACGGACAAGTTGGACTGACCCAAGCAGGGTTTGCATTGGTGCGGGGAAGGTAGTCTGGGCATGTGTCTAACTAGGCTCAGGGGTGCAGTATAGGGGTAAGGGATTCTGTGTAACTTGTGCCAGACAGCCTGACCTGGATCTACTCCTGGCTTTGCCTGAGTTAGAAAAAATGTTGTTCTATTGTTGACCATGGTGCCTGATCTAGGGAATTAACTCTGACCCCACAGGAGGGAGGATTAGTGTTTGTGCAGAGACATGTGGCTGGGACCTGGAATGCCCCCCATCTGACATAGTCACTCAGATAGGTGTCTCACACCCTTCTTGAGCAAGGCAGTGTCTGGGATACAGCATAATAACCTGCCCCAGGGCAAGATTAGACATATGCTCAGCCCCTACAACAAAATGGATGTCCTACACCAAAATGGAAGATACAAAACAAAATGGAGTTCACAATTTGATAAAGACATATCTGACTTCTGGAGCACTGAGTAGCTAGGAGTAAAGCATGCACAGTGAAGAGGATTAAGAGACAGCATGAGTGTCAGCCTTACCTAACCTCTCTGGCGACTTCACTTTGCTGGGAATCCTCCAGGATCTCTGGCAAGCTGGTAATAATGTCATGCTGGATTGTTGCTGGAGAAACACTAACCATCTGCATTAATTTCATGACGAGATCCTGCAGAAGAGGGAAACATTGGGATATGACAATTTCATCACCACTGCTACAGCAAATTGAAAAGGAACATGGCCTTCTCACTAACTATCAGCAAAAACCCAGCACATTTTCACAGAAATGACGACGTTCTAAACACAACGTCCTATGCTTATACTGGACACACCCATAATCATTGTCCTCTCGATTGACCACATTTAAATACTAATGATACCTAGCACTTTTCATCAGTAGATCTCAAAGCACTTTACAAAGGAGGTCATTATCCCCTTTTTCAGATGGGGAAAACTGAGGCCCGGGAAGGTGAAGTGACTTGCCCATAATAACCCTGCAGGCCAATGGCAGAACTGGGAACAGAACCTAGATCTCCTAAGTCCCAGTCCAGTGCCTTCTCCACTAAGCCAGATGACTATTTAAATCACACTGTGATTTTTAAAGCACTGCATATTTTGCTGTTAAAACTCCAATTATTTTGCTGGGAAAAGGAGATTGGAAGATAAAAATAACCAAGCCTTTACAATTGACAGCAATCCCCTTTCATTCAAACCACTATGGGACAGTTGCTCTCATTTATTAGTAATGATAGTTGAGTACTGAGTAATCAACAGAGATAGACTGTTCTAAAAAAAAAAAAAAGAAACAGAAAAAGGAAGCAGAGAACACAGAAAACAAGAACAATTATATGGAATTCTTCTCTAATTCTCTACCAGACTCCTTCATCCTCATTTACCTCTTGGCCATCTAAGCGGCAGTTCTCAAACGTGCTGATGGAACTGTCAAATCCAGTTAGCTCTTCAGGTTCACTGACATCCATTCTTTTCAGTAACAAGGCCAGGCAGTTACACAACAATGAAGTTCTTCAGTTCAAAACAACTTAGGCTATGTCTACATTATAGGCACTTGGCGGCATAGGTACGGCACCATACCTATGCTGCTGTAAGCCTGTAGTGCAAACACAGACCACAGCAATGGAAGGGGTTTTTCCACTGCTGCAAGAACTCCACCTTCCTAAGCAACAGTAGCTAGGTTAATAGAAGCATTCTTCCATCAGGCTAGCTGCGTCTATACTGGGGGTTAGGTCAATATGGAATTTTCATACCTCTGAGCACCTTGGCTACATCAACCCAAGTTTTAAGAGCAGACCAGGCCTTAGATCAAGGCTCTTTAAATGAGACTCAAGTCAATATGCCCCTGACTCCCACTGAAGTCAATGGGAGGTCTGTCACTTATTTCATTGGGAGTTATGTCAGGTGCTAACTCCAGTACGGACTCCTGAGTGGGTGTTTCAAATGCACAGCTAACATTCGAAGTCCTCAGGCTACAATCTGAATGGTCTGCCAGGAGGAAATAAGGAAAATAAAAAACAGTCCTAATTTTGAGGTGTCAGGGGACTGTGCCTGCAAATCTAAAGGGCCTCTTGCCAGCAGGTGATCTTGTCTTTGCTGTGGGGTAGCAGGGAGTGGAACATGTTCCTTCCTGACATCCACTATTGTACATTTTCTCCTACATTCAAGAAACACTGCAAGACATTTAATGGTCAAAGATATCTTTATTATGATCATAGTTGCTCCATACTTATACTTTCCCCCAATATTTACCTCACTGACCCACAACAACAACTCTAGTAATTTGATGCCTGAGCCTGTATCCTTATCTACTTTGGGTGAAATTCTGGCCCAACTGAAGTCATGGGGAGTGTTGCCACTGACTTCAATGGGGCCAGCACTTCACCCCGGACTTTAATTAGACTAATTCACAAGGACTACAGAATTAGACCCTTAGTCTGTACATATTAAGGTTTGGCCTGCGTTAGAACAGTTGCACTGGTTCAACTAAACCAGGGGTCAGCAACCTTTCAGAAGCGGTTAAATTCACTCTAATTTAAGGTTTCACATGCCAGTAATACATTTTAACATTTTTAGAAGATCTCTTTCTATATGTCTATAATAAGTAACTAAACTATTGTTGTATGAAAAGTAAATAAAGTTTTAAAAATGTTTAAGAAGCTTCATTTAAAATTAAATTAAAATGCAGAGACCTCCCAGACCAGTGGCCAGGACCCAGGCAGTGTGAGTGCCACTGAAAAATCAGCTTGCATGCCGTCTTTGGCATGCGTGCCATAGGTTACCTACCCCTGAACTAAACTGTCTTTAATCTGGTTAAATCAGGGCAAACACCTAATATAGACACAGATGCATCGAAATCACTTTAACCCTCACTTAAATCCTCATCTCTTCTATATCTAGTGTTCTCAGCCATTTAAATGTTTATGATTTGTATTAGATGGGGCTGTTCTGCATTCCACAACTTACACGTGAGGTATTAAAAATTTCCCCAATATCTGTGGGGTTAACATATCTTCATACTGGGACAATGCATCATGACATTATGCTTTACAAGAACAAGATGTCAAGCACTTGGATAAAATAAATTAGTACTGGAGAACAAACTTTAATAGATTGGAACTTTATATATTGTACATCTGAAACTTCATAAAGATTCAGCTAAGAAACCAAATATAATTTACAGGGCATTTCCCTACACCTAACTGTCCTAACTTTGTGGACTAGACTTTTTGTCCAGTCCTCTTTATTCCCTAGATTCTCCTTTGGCCCTCTGCTTTGGGAGGGACACATGCTATTCCACATGCTATCATTATCATCAAAATTTCTTTCAGCTCGCATATTAAGATCTGCAGGTCAAATCCTAAGATTCATAATGGCTATTGTCATAAATCATTTGAATATAGTATTAAAAGAGAAAGCCCTAGGTTTTCAACATGTTTTGGTTGCTTGACCTCTCCCATACTTTTTCAGTATGTGCTTGTTATCCCCGACAAGCAAAATAGTTCTCTCATCCCATCTGAGGATGCTCAAAGAACTAAATGAAGAAAAGATATTGCTGACTGCACCATTAGTACTTACCTTGCTGTCAAGTATTTTGTCAAGCCATTTAAACTGATTGACAATAAGCCGAGGGAAATTGGTTCCAAAGGTGCCAACACTGAAACAACAGAACAAGTGAAATACAAGTCAGTTGAAGTCATCCTATGGGCAGAGCCAACACCAGTCTCACTGTTAAGCAAGACTGTTAGAGAAGCCAAAGCTGGAAACAATGTAGAATGTCCATTTTTCTCCAGATTCATTATTTTCCTGATACATGGTTACCCACCATGGTGCTAGACTTTGAAACAATAGCATTCAGCTAGAGGAATTGGTTTTTGTTTTAAATATTAAAACTAGTAATGATGTGGTGCCCATTGACTGAATGAAAGTATGCAAGGCAAATTCAGCTAGACAGAGGGCTTGGCTACACTTGCAAGTTGCAGCGCTGGTGAGGGGGTTACAGCGCTGCAACTTACTCGGTATCCACACTTACAAAGCTCAGCCAGCGCTGCAACTCCCTGGCTGCAGCGTTGGCTGTACTCCTGGTCTGCTACAGGTGTAGCGAATCCAGCGCTTGGTGATGCAGCGCTGCTCATCAGGTGTGGACACTCACCAGCGCTGTTACTGGCCTCCAGGGTATTAAGAGGTATCCCAGAATTCCTGTCAACACAAACCGGAAGGAACTCCCCGGAGCTACCAAACACAGCTCTCTTTGCTCCAGCGAGCGAGCCGAGCCGAGGCTTTGGAAGTGCACAGCGTTTGCTTGAGGAGACAAACAGCAGCGGCGCGGGAGGAGTCCGTCAGAAAAGCTGCTTATCTGGTCTGAAGTCTTTTTACATTTAAGAGTGATGAGAGAGGGGTGGGGAAATGGCAAGAATGTCAAGGCAGGGAGCTCACAGTGTCTGCTCCAAAAATCCGCTCTCTCTGTTCCCTGACGCTCCTGCACACTCCACCCCACCCCCCATTTCTTTGAACTTGCAAGCAGGGAGCTGTAACAGTGTCTGCTCCAAAAACCGCTCTCTCTGTCTCCCCACCTCCCTGTCACACTCTCACCCCACCCCCTTCTATTGAAAAGCCGTTGCAGCCACTGAACGCTGGATAGCTGCACACAATGCACCACTCCCAACAGCGCTACAAATGGACTGGCAAAGTGGCCACACTGCAGCGCTGGTAGCTGTCAGTGTGGCCACACTGCAGCGCTGTTCCTACACAGCTGTACGACCACAGCTGTAACTCCCAGCGCTGCACATTTCCAAGTGTAGCCATATCCAGAGAAAGATCATGTATTTACCAAAATAAAGTGCATGGGGAGAGAAAAGTGCAACTGTACAAAATGCAAAACTGCAGCAGAGGCTCTCACTGCTAGCTCTCAGTTAGTAAAGGAATTTCTGCTAAATATTTTTTTAAACTATAGAGATTAGCAGGCTCTCATGGATTAGCTACCTGCAAAATTTCATTTACAACCACTGTAGATTTCAGTACAAAATAGGGCGAACCATTCACAGTTCTCACTTCCTAAGCATCCAGAAACCAATGGTTATGAGTGTGTCACCTGAGATCAAGCCTCAAAACCACAAGCATTCTGGCATACAAATGAGCACTCAGTGTGAATTAGCTTCAGGCCTCCTCTATCCACAAATGTCACATATAGCTTCAAAACTGGATTAGTGAAGAGAGTTCTAAAGCTCTGCCCACACTACAGCAGAATCCAGGCTAGCCATAAATATGTTTAGCCCATGTAAACATTAACAGAGTTTGTAAGTATATCGTAAATATGTGTAAGAAACAATTTTACATTAATATTTTCATTAATAAATGTTAATGGAATATTAATATAATTTACTTTGATCATTTGCATATTTTCAAAAACTTTTTCTCTACCTTGTTTTGTAGCATGTATGAGAGCAACTTTAAAGATAAAGTTTAATTACATTTTTGAAGGGGATTTTTCTAGTTGTGGTTGGTGGTGCGAGGGGGGCCGTTTGTAGTTTTGTTTTTGTTTTTCCAGGAGTGTGAAATAAGAAAAAAAGGAAATCTGAAAATTAAAAATCACACTGTTGTAAAAAGTTACATGCTGATAAGCATACTCCTGAGCTATGTAAGAGTGGGGAGTCTTTGCTGTGGAGTTCCTGAGTCTCACAATACAGGGGAATTTGGAGTTTTTGAGGTGAATTGCTGAAAGAGATCTCAGTTCTTTCAGATCTAAAAGTCACTGTTGTACTCCGGACTCTGCTGAGACACCTTTTAATTCCACTCCCATAATGCCTCTGCCTTTAGTCTTGTACTGGGCAATATACCCAATGTAAGCACCAATAGCCAGTGAATGCACACCACATCAGGGGGAATTCCCCATCTTTAGGCTGGTCCTCTGCTATATGCTGCCCAATTATCTTGAGCTCTGAGTACTATATAGTACATTGCACTCTCCCTTCCTCAGATTCAGTGTTTTCCCAAATATGTAAATAAGGTCATTTTGGTCAAACTTTAGTCATTGATTAAAAGCAAACACCTGGGATCACGCTCAGACAAGGTTTCAGTTCAGGTCAGAGAGAAGATATTAAGACACTCACGTGTCAAAAAAGAACTCAGGGAGCTTCTCCAATAACAATGTTATAACAGCAGGCTAAAACAGAAAAGGAAAAAGGCAGTATTATGCTGCTGACTTTTTTTGTTTTTTTTTTTGTTTTTTTGTTGTTTTTTTTTAAGACTCTGCTCGTGCTCAGAGGCCCCATTCAACACTGGGCCCAGTGCCTTAGGCACTGCATGTACATAGAGTATAAGAGACCCAAAAGCATAAACAAGAAACTTTGCTCATTGGAATTCTCCTCTCATGAGCACAGACAGAACACATACAGCGTGCAAACCAGAGGAAGATTCCTGCAAAGTGGACAACCTTAGTAGTTAGGTGCACCCCTAGACCAGAGTCACAGAGACTGTGGAGCTTATTCACCTCTCACCTACAGGAACAAAGATACATAAACAGGGCCACTTGCTTGCTAGGTTTAAAGTATCAAGCAAAATAACTCAGGAGTAGCAATGAAAATTAGTTAAAAAAACCACATGTGAAACCACACTCCCTTCCCCAGACTCCATTATGTAACCTCTCCTGGAGGCATCAGAAACAACCACTACGGTAAGGCTGAAAAAAGTTTCTGTTTTAACTCCCTACTTTCACACACACTTTCTATACAAAACACTCCTCTTCATGGCTCTAATGTTCTATTTGGCCTCTGCCCAAACAGTATTTTTCAAAATTTATTTAAAACAACCATCATTAAAATGTTTGAATTACAAGAAGATTAAAAAACAAGAAACACTTTCCCTCCTGGCTCCTGATAAGCCCTGTTCATAGGTGCAGCAGCCTGTAGCAAGGCAGCTACTGCCCTCTGCCTCAGAGACTGTTGTAGTGCACATATGATTAACAAAATGCCTTGCAAGGAAAGGCTCTGTTAACATGAAGCATTGTCACAATACACTCTGCTTCATTTGTATAGCTTTGTTCGTGAGACATGTGCCAGGAAAGTAAATCAGAAAACTGAATGGTAATGACTGCCACCTAGTCGGAAGAGTATAAGCATGCAGTATGCTGCAAATGAGGCTACGTCTACACTACCCGCCATATCGGCGGCTTACAATCGATTGCTCGGGGATCGATATATCGCATCTCATCTAGATGTGATATATCGATCCCCGAGCGCGCTTATATCGATTCTGGAACTCCACCAACCCCAACAGAGTTCCGGAATCGACAGGGGGAGCCGCGGACATCAATCCTGCGTGGTGAGGACGGGTGAGTAATCCGATCTTAGATATTCGACTTCAGCTACGTTATTCACGTAGCTGAAGTTGCGTATCTAAGATCAATTTTTCTCCGTAGTGTAGACCAGCCCTGAGACTGGCATGCTCTTGCAAGGTAGTGGGGGAGGACTCACAGAGCCTTCCAATCCAATATGCTTTGCACAAGGACTAGGCATAATCATAGTCCTTGTGCTCCCCAAACATAGTAATTGCTTCCTCCTAGTGCCTCCAGGGAACTAGCTACAGTAGAGGGAGCAGAAAAGAGACAGGGACATGGTTCTGCCCCCCTTCCATACCAGCCAGTACAGCTAGCCAACTGTGGAGGAGGGAGCAAACTGCCCCAAGGCAGTGGCACAACATGAGCACTCTCCTGAAGTTTAAATACATTTTGCTAGAACCAAGTAATTAAGGGATTTAACAGATGTTACATGGGTATGGGATTCTTTGCTCTTAATGTACATGTTATTACTAAATAAAGATTGAAGGGTACATTTGTAAGCACCTGGCTTGGTTTTGGGCATTGTACATATAATATTCCTAGGGGTTCCAGAAGCTTTGGTCAGGGGTAGCTCATTTACAGCTCTCACAAAGATAATCCCTTGTGAGGCTTTCAAAACTGTGACAATGGTGGCCATAGAAGTTCCTTGATAAAGAGAATTTTTTTTACAGAAACCTTTCCTGCTTCTCCAATGGGGGAGCTGAACCTCCTCACAAAACACAGTAAGTTCCATCTGGGCGACTGCATGGTAGGATTCTCGCCAGCCCCACGTCCCCAGCATGGAGTGACAGGGCCCATGGCTAGAGCAGCAATTGATCAGCAGGTCTCAAGATTAGAGAGTAAAGGCTGAAGCCTGGAATACAGATGTTGGGGCAGTCTTTCATGTCCTTATCAATCCTCTTCTCTCGCCTTCCTGCACCCTCCATTGATTCTTTTCCCTAGTCACATCCCTCACTTCTCTGACCTTTCCCTTTAAACCGGTAGAGCTGTGTTGTAAAGCTCAGGACTGGAAAAGCAGGGGAGCTAGTCTGCACTGAGGAGCATCAACAGATTTGTGCATATTAGTACTTGTCTGCAGTGTGACCAGCTCTATCAGTCATCTACTTTCGTAAGCATTAGATGTCCCCAAATACATTGTCACAACTGAAAAGAAGAATGTGTTAAAATGTCCTTACCTGTAAAGTCTCAATTCCAAGCAGTAGTTTAATAAGGCTTTCACAGTATGAATGAACCAAATTTCTGCCCCAAAAAAAATGTTATTGTTAGGAAAATGCATGATGTGAGCACGTTGCTTTTATCCAGCAGAGATTAAAAAGAACATCTACTTAAAATGACAGCGGTATCCTTTTCCTACCAAAAACAACCCCTCAGTCAAAGACGGGACCTGGTCAGGGTGCTGGTGGTGCTTGTGGATTTAACTCTGAATCTTGCTGTATATGGCAGTGGGGAAATAGCTGTATATCAAATATAACCCAGCATTTCCAGACCCTCTAAAGCTTAGGGTCCTTTAGAAGTGTTTATAAAAATTTGTGGTTAGACACTAGATGCAGTCAGATTTAACACTCTTTCAATTTTAACTATTTTTAACTATTGTTATTTAGACCCTGTGAGGGAGGAAGGTCTCGGAGCCCAGACTCCAGGCCAAGGTCAAGTGTCTAGACTGCAATTTTTAGCCCTGCAGCCTGAGCCCCATGAACCTGTATCAGCTAATCCGGGCTCAGAGACTCAGTGCCGTGGGTTTTTTAATCACAATGTAGATGTACCCCGAGAGTCCTCTTTGCACTGAGATCACCCTCTGCATGGGAAGAACTGGCTTTGTTCGAGGTATCATGCTATGCCCTGGCACCAGCAACTCTGCCAAAGCCTCCACTGATCTACCATACTAGCACTTCCGTGTGGAAGCAAGTGGACAAACTAGAGAATGAGAAGAGAGGTGAATTGAATTCTACTAACAAATCTGGGGACTCCGAAACTGACTAGATACCTCTGGGAGAGGAAGATGATACAAGCTACACATTTCTTCAGTCCTAGCAGAGCTGTGGGAAAAATCTGAGTTGGAGCAATAGCAACAGCTGAAAACTCAACTGCAAAGCTCCAAAAGGGAACTCTTTGCCTGACCGCAGTCAAAAGAACTTACTAGAAGGGTGCCTCAGAAAGACCAAAACCTGTCTTACACTGGAAGCTGGAAACTTGAGAGGATTCCCGAGATAGTGGTACCATAAAGAAGTTTCTCTCGACTAGGCCCAGTTGTTCTTGGGAATAGCCAGGGGAAATTTTAGAGGCATAAACAATAGTTCATTTAAATTATAAATCAGCATTGCTCATTTCCAGCTCAAGCTCTAGAAGAAGCTTTGGCTGGGAGAGCTGAACCTTTGGGGTTTTCCTAGATTTTCTGAAGACACTATTTAAGCAGATGATCTCCACCAAGTCTTGTGGATTTTCTGTCAGACTCTGAAACTCGCTGTCCCCAGTGTTACCCCTACTGCTAACTCCCCAATGTCTGCTCTTGCCACGATTCCTGGAGTATAGTCAGGGAGGGCCAAGACAAGGTACTGTACCACTCCAAAAGTACTTGCTTGTGGCCCAAGTCACCACCTAGACAACTAGTATGCCCAAAGATGCTGCACCTTTAACTTACTGTTATTTAAGTGCATTCCCCTGTCTAGCCATTCCTTTGCCTGAGGGATAGATTCTATCATTGAGCATAAATTCATAAATTGGAAAAGATTCAGAAAAAAGCCATAAGAACAATTAAAGGATTAGAAAACATGCCTGATAGTGGTAGACTCAAGGAGCTCAATCTATTTAGCTTAACAAAGAGAAGGTTAAGGGGTGACGTGATCTCAATCTATAAGTACATACATGGGGAACAAATATTTGATAACAGGCTCTTCAATCTAGCAGAGAGAAAGTATAACAAAATCCAATGGCTGGAAGTTGAAGCTAGACAATTTAAGACTGGAAATGAAGATAAACAGTGCTAATAATTAACCATTAGGACAATTTACCAAGGGTCATGGTGGATTCTCTGTCACTGGCAATTTTTAAATCAAGGTTGGATGTTCTTCTAAAATATCTGCAGTAGGAGCTATTTTGGGGCAGATCTCTGGCCTGGGTTATACAGGATGCAGATTAGATGATCACAGTGGTCTCTTCTGGCCTTGAAATCTCTGGCTGTCTATATTAAGTGCTAATGATTCCCTGGTCGTGCACACGTACTTGTGCTAGCTCTCATCAAGCTAATGGAAGTATAAATAGCAGTACAGCAGTGGAGCTGGGGCAGTGGCAGCAGAGGCATGGCTTAGCCATTCTGAATACAAACCTGCCTGGAACTGGTGGATACATACTTGCATTGGCTAAGCTATGCCTCCACTGCCACTACCCTTGCTACCAGGCTACACTACTATTTATGCTCACGCTAGCTCAATGAGAGCTAGCATGAGTCTGCACATGCGAACAGGGGAATCAAACCCCTACCTTGTAATGTAGGCATCGCTAAAGAATCTACGAAAGTACACTTGGCTTAACAGAATGGCTGGCTTAACAGAATAAACCATTCTATCTATGAAAGTACGTCTGGTTTAAAAGAATAAACCCTTCTCCCCACAATCAATTTTGCATTGTTCAAGCAGAGCCTAACCCTAGGGGCAGGGAGAAAAATGCATTTTCTCTGACCTCGTACCCTCGCCTCGCACTGGAGCACAAGGCAGAAGGCAGTTCCTGAACTGGTCTCTGTCCTTAATGTGAGTCTCCAAGCCACTGACAAACTCCTGCACAACCTGCAGAGAAAAAGGGAAAAGTCAGCCACTGACTGAGTAGGAACCCTGATCACCCACTTTCCTTTAGGATAGGCTATTTGTGCAAAGGATGAGAGGGAAGAGGAGCTCTGTGCTAGAATAGCCAAGGAGCACCCAGATGGACAGGAGGCTGTAGGCAGAGATAAACTAGAGGGGAAGCAACACAATGGACATCATAGAGATACAGCATAAAACCTACATTACAAACTAATTGGGAATTGAGGAGTTCATAAAATCAAAAAGTTGTTAAAACTGAAAATCTCAAAATTGCTGTATGTCTGGTGCAGTATGGTACACTGCATCACTTTCTGCTTGTCCTTTAAGCTGCTGAAGAGCTCTTTCGAAAGCACTAAAGGCTTCAGAATATGAAGAGATGTTACCTGTTCTTCCTCAGCATCACTTTCGTTATGATTTTTTTTCCTATCTCGAAAAATGGATCATATAACTGGTCATTTGTGAGACTAGTGTTGGTAAAAATCGAGGTTCTACTGTACTCTGATCTAAACAGCCTGCAAATAAGATGCTGGTTACTCTACAAACTCACTCTAAGGTGACGGGTTCAAACTCCCTTCATCTGTTTGAAAAGGGCTGAGTCCCAGCTGTGACTTCTCCCACTGCAGCTGAGAGCATGGTGTCCAATACAGCAAACAACAATGTCCAAAAATAGTTGTGATATTGAAACATATAGCCTCAGGAGTTTCATATTTGGTCTGGCTGTTTGAGGTGGGGATAAGGGAAGAGAGGAAGGGAAGGGGAAACTCTGGCAATATAAACACACTTAAACAAAGATTCTATTACTGGCAGCTAACAGGCCAATTACTTACAGAACATTGAACTGACAATTTTCCATTCAAAAGGTAAGCCTGCCCTCCTCCCTTTGCGTGTGTCTTTGTCTCTTGCATCCTTTGGATTTCAGTTCTCTCCCAAGTCACATTTTCTGGCAGTGCATGCCTGAGGAGGAGGCCGCCAAGACGGGCAGAATAGAGGTCATGGCCATGGACACAGATGTGCAATGCTTTGTCCTGGAATTGTTCAAGGCCACTTTAGCAGCATGGAAGCCAGATGAGCTTTGACAGGTGCAAGTGCAGATTGCTTCCAATCAACCTATTAGTTGCTGGTGAGTCAGACATGATAGCTCAAAAAAGATGGAACCAGAGCAGGAAGGATGATGGGAGCCAAGGGGAGAGGGGAAAGAGTTGAGCACAATTTGGGGGATTGGTGAGAGGGGGACAGACAGGCATCTGAGAAGAATGGGCCCAAGAACAAACAGCAATATTGCACCTATTTGTACTCAGGAAGGTGGCAGAAGAGGGTTGGGGCCATTAGGATACTACTTGAATTGGCTATATTTGCATACTTCTTTTACTTGACACATTCTGCACTGCCAATTTTGGGTGTGTAGCAGCAATTAGCCTATGTTAATAGCCTATTAACATAGGGAGTGGCCATACAGCCAAGTAGCGCACAGATTTTAAACACTGGCTTCTGATGGAATTTGTGGTGTCAGCTACATACACGTGGATAGAAAGGATGCTTCCTCAAGATCTGGCAGAGTTTCTTCTGAAAGGTTGCTTGATCCACGGCTAAGGAGAAAGTCAAGAGTAAATCATTTTAGTCATGCAACATACATGTTAGTCATACATTTTAGTCATGCAAACTTCACAGTATTTCAGCACCAAACACAAGTTGCTTTGCAGATTACAAGCAGCTACCCGCTGGAGTTTACAAGTTCACTTCATCTAGAGTGCCCAGTTAACAAAAGCCTGACAGATAGTATTACTCACATGCCCTCCATCATGGCAAAATTGAAGCGGCTCTGATGAAATTTAAAGAATAACCAATGTGCAGCCTCTCCAGTCTTGCAGTCAGCTGTATAGCTCACTCCTAGTATGGAGACCCTGCCAGCCCATTCAAGAACACAAACTGGGGAACCAAGCAGCAGGGAAAGGATCCCATGGTTTTCCTTGTGTCCTAATGAATACAGCATGATTAAGATCTTTTCCCCTCCAGCTCAAAATCCCTAACTCCTATACTACTAAAGAAAGACCATTTAGCCCAACAAGATACAACAGCAGCCCTCCAGCAATATCAGATTGCTCTGTCCCCACAAGTCCACCCTACATTTCTACTGTTCCAGCCACTCTAAAGAGAAGCAGCAAGTCTCTGCCAGAACCACTTTAGTTCGTCCAGTAGCCAGTAACAGGGAGCCACTGTGAGAATATTAAAATATGCATCATGAGGATGTTAAGCTTGCAATGCGCCAGACACAAAGTATTGAATGAGAAACTTGACTTGGGATCCCCATGTGGCAATGAAGCTTCTGCTAAGTCCAAACAACAACAAAGTGGCTGATTCAAAATAATGCAACCACTTCTTCAGAACTGCTGACAGCTGTGCTTGAGCTGGGAGAAGAAGGGGAATGGTGGTTTCCATCTGAAGCTCTCTCACTTTAGTGCTCCTGCCTTTGCAGCTAAACCCTGTAATATTTAAAAATAAAATCCCTACTTCACCCATTTTCTGTAATGGGTTAATAAGGAAATAGGAGAAAACATTAGAACAACTCCCAGAGCCTTATCTCATTTAATCCTCATCTGTACACTTACCATCTTCCAGCATTCTCCCAGCACGGCCCATGTATGTATACCTCAGAAGAGTGGAAGCAGTGTGTAGCAAATAAGGCAAGTAAGGATTTACTCACAGAACAACGGAGATTAAAATAAAGGTTTAACAGCTGCCTCATTCACTGCACATTGTCCACCCTGCATATTGAATACAGCAGAAATCATGTAATTCAATAATGCGCATGAGGTTGACTTTAACTTTGGCGCTTCCTGAGTTGAGTACTTTATTCTGACACCCTAAACTCCTTTTAATCTTGCTTTTTGGATAGATATAGACATCCACAGCCACAAACACAGCACAGAGTGCTAAATCCATACCTATGTCATTCTGTCTCTCCCCAGCATTCAAAGAAATTCCTGCTGTTTTGATGAGCTGTACAAAGACGTTATCATTCTCCACCACTCCATCTTCAGCAGAGGTCTTCTCCTTGCAAGAGATCCGAGACTTCTTTGTTTCTGAAAAAGCAAGGCTTATTATTGTAGGTTAAACAGATGCAATAAGGAGTGGGGTTCCTTACAAGAATTCACTAACTCAAAATAAGCCATACCTTAAGATATTCTGTGAAGAGAGGCATTACCTTTGAGGGTCAGACGAGTGATCTATCCACTCTGCTGCTGTCTCTGACAGTGATCAATAGCAGACATTTAGGAGGAAGATATAACACACCTAGGTGTGCATTACCATAGCATAAGGGGAAATCTCTTACTAGCCCCAGCTGGTGGACTGTTCATGACCTAAAGCATCTGGTTTAATACCAAGATTTTCTTTAAAGCCACTGTCACCATTAACAAATTACTGGCTGAGCTTGGAAGACTTTGCACTCAACTTGATGGCATTTCTCTGTCTGTGAGGCAAACAGCTGTGCATCTCTCTCTATCAGAGTTATAGAGGGAGGACAATTTATGAGTTTACCCTGTATAAGCTTTATACAGAGTAAAATGGATTTATTTGGGGTTTGAATCCCATTGGGAGCTGGGTGTCTGGGTGCTTGAAAGAAGTGACCTGCTAAGCTGTTTTCAATTAAGTCTGCAGCTTTGGAGGCATGGTTCAGACCCTGGGTCTGCGTTGCAGCTGGCTTGCATGTCTGGCTCAACAAAACAGGGTTCTGAAGTCCCAAGCCGGCAGGGAAAACAGGCTCAAAGATAGTTTCAGCACACCAGGTGACCGTCCCAAAGGAGTCACTGTGACCCCTCTGAAACCTGTCTATAAGGCAATCACTTCTGAATACACGTTCAATCAATTCTAACTCATCAATGCTTATTAAATTGGGAGGAATGGGGAACACATGAAGCACCTGCTAGCTCTTTAGCACAGACATAAACAATTGCAGAGGTGCTTGAGACTATCAAACAACAAGCTGATGGCACTCATTAATGCCTTCCAGCAAAATAATACCCCATCTCAGCTCTGCCCATCCTCCCAATAGAGTGTAACATGTTGGCACCCTGCATGACATGTGTCAGCTGGAAAGCTTGTCTCTCTCACCTACAGAAGTTTGTCCAATAAAAGATATTACCTCACCCACCTTGGCTCCCAGACAGAAAGAAGAGTAACTGGGGGGAAGGGGGAATGGAAAGGGACATGAATACATCCATTCTCCGGGGGGGAGAATGGGGGATGCTGGGAGAGGGAGAAGAGAAAGGGGACACCTAAAGCCCCTATCATGAGGGAAAAGGGGAAAATTGGAGTAATAAGGGTTCACCCAGAGGCCCTGCCATGGAGGGAAGGAGGAAGGGGCACAGAACTCCTGCCACAGAAAATGGACATGGGTGACACTGGAATGAGAGGAGGCGGAAAGGGAGAGTACACAGAACTCCTGGTGTGAGAGAAAATGGGGGATCCTGGTATGGTGGGGAAGACAGACTGGGGAGTAATAGGCAAAGGTGGGAATAGGAGTGCACACAGAGACTGGCATGCGGGGGGAGAATGGAAGACTCTGGAATAAGGGAAGTGGGGGCCACACAGGCATGAGAGAGAAGGTGGAAATGGAGTGAGGGGAATGGGGCACACAGAACTCCTGGTGAGGGAGGGAGATTGGGGGATCCTTGTATGGGGGAAGGGGGACTAGAAGTACATTCTCCCCACCCTGCCGTGGTGGGGAGAATGGGGGACCCAGGAATGAGGGAGGAAGGAATGGGGGCACAGAGAACCCCAGTGGGAAGACTGGAGAAACCTGGTATGGGGGACAGAGAGGCACACAGAGCCCCTAGAATGTGGAGGGAGAGGACGCATGGTGAGGGGAGTGGAAATGGGGGGGAACCAAGCCACTGGCATGTGGGGACAATGGGGAACTCTGATATGGAAGAGATGGAACCATGCAGCACACAGAACCCCTAGCGGGAGGGAGATAGAGGGGAGTTGAAGAGAGTCCCAGTGTAATAGAAGGGATGGGAGGGTGTCACACAGGGAACTTGCGGGGTGTGTGGGGCGGGGGGGGGGAAATAGAGGAAAGCAAGGCGCTCCTAAGCTGTGCAACAAGCTTGGCCGACACAAGCTATGAATCATGCAGTGCCTTAGTTATTATGCTAGGTCCTTTATTTACAGGCATCTACAGGAGGCACATCCCTGCCCCGAAGAGCTTACTCTCTCTCTCGGTTCTTCTACCATGTCTATCACTGGGATATCTGAGCACCTTGCATATTTACTAGAGTGGAAATGAAGTTGCTTTCTCCTTCCCGCATTCAGCAGAGAGGTGGCTGTTCTTTTTTAAATCTGTGATTTTAGTAGAATGGGATTATTTTGGGGGTTACTACTTCCCTCTCATGGCACTGAGGCTTGCTCCCCTCAGTCCAGAGAGAGATAAATGCAGAGATGGAGGAAAGGAGGCAATTAGATTTTTCAGACCTGGTAATACCCTTGGTTTTGTTATTTTGCATTGTACTGTGGCTCATCAAATGTTACCATTTTATATTCTGCAGGGCCTTTCTGCACAACCCATAACTTTACTGGAAAACTGGTATGCACCCTGCCTGTGAGCTGTTGCCCTCTACCAAAGGAATTTCACTTCAAATAAGAGGAGTTTGCTACACATACGTGGTAATTCTGCAGTAGGACTGTCCCCATGAGCATCAGATTTGGACAACTTTCGTTTTGAAACCATGGCAACAAAATCTGTTGTATCCTAGAATAATATTAAAAAAAAACAATTAGCAATTAGGCAGCAATTAGCAATCAGTTTTTACTTTAAAATTTGTAAACAAATCTAAAGTGAATAGAGGAGAGGATATAGTGAAGGAAAAGTGCTCCAGGAATGCAGACTGCCCATTCAAAGGAAACGAGAGAGATCTGTTTAACGAGCATTATTCTTTGCACAAACTCCTCTTCGATTCAGACTGAGATCAAGGAGTTCCAGTTACAATTTAAATAGTATGGTTTGTCACTTTCTAAAATGCAGTTTATCAGAACACCAGGCTCTGAGTTTCTGCATTTCTTTCAGCTGCCAGTTGAATTAAATGGTGAGTTAACTGAAGTATCCAAAAAAAACTCAAACTGCGTACACTTATAATGTCGAACAGTCAAATGTCAGGAAATCCCAAAGCCAAAGCTGAACATGCAACCATTACTGTGTTCCCTTGCGTGCACACCCATCATGATACAATCTTCAATTACATCATCCCATTAGATTTCTCAAATAATATAGCTACCATCGCTTACTACGATTATGGGCACATTGTAAGTACCTAGGAGAGAGAGAGAGAGACTTTGTTTCTATATCTTTCAGACACATGTCTAGCATTACTCTCTATTATATGTAATTTTTTTTTATTTTGTGTAAAGGTAAGTATATACAAAAGGGACATAGGTAAAAAAAAAATACTTTTTGAATTAGGCATGTAAAATGGTAACCGGTTAACAGATAATCATCAGTCTTACCAGTAATATATTCAGTAAATGGTAAGGGGGCTGAGGCTGAGTCCGACAGCCGGAACCCTGGACACAGGACCAACAGTGGAGCCTGCCATAGAATGTGGGGGTAATGCAGCAACCGTAGTTGCAGCACCTATGTTGTGAACTCCTTAACAGTTAAACATTTAACCAATACAATTTTAATAGTTTAAATGGTTACTTTTTCTAAACACTATTTACATCCCTATTTTGCATGTATTTTACCTATCATTGTCACAAATACACTAATTTTAGGTATTGATGTAGCTATCAGAAGAAATGTGTGGATGTTTTTCTAAACAATATGCTGTAGCAATTATTCTGGGGAAGTTCTATGGCCTATGTTATGCAGGTCAGACTAGATCACTGGTTCTCAACCATGGGTACACGTACCCCAGGGAGTACCCAGAGGTCTTCCAGGGCATATATCAACTCATCTCGATATTTGCCTAGTTTTACAACAGGCTACATAAAAACCACTAGCAAAGTCAGTACAAACTAAAATTTTATGCAGAATTACTTGTTTATACTACTCTATATACTATACACTGAAATTTAAGTACAATATTTATATTCCACTTGATTTATTTTATAATTATATGGTAATAATGAGAACGTATGTAATGTTTCAGTAATAGTGTTCTGTGACACTTTTGTATTTTTCTGTCTGATTTTGTAAGCAAGTAGTTTTTAAGTGAGGTAGAACTTGTGGGTATGCAAGACTAATCAGACTCCCGAAAGGGGTACAGTAGTCTGGAAAGGTTGAGAACCACTGGACTAGTTCCTCACAATGATCCCTTCTGTCCTTAAAAATCTATGAATCTATGGAGTATTCTTCTCTATTATTTCACTTTGGTTACTTTGCACATTTGAGAGCACACTGGTTTTAGTCTCTCATTTTCCCCAGCCCTCTGCACTACAATCAGTTACTCACTCACTTTCCCTTGCTGTTTCTGTTAGTTTTTCACACAGCAATAGGAGAGAGAGAAAGTTTGTTCTTAAATAGGAAAATGTTACTGAAAAATCATTTTTTAAAATGGCAAGTAAAATCAGGGGTGGGTGCAGGACCCAAAAGGACTTTTAACTAGGGCTGTCGATTAATCGCAGTTAACTCATGCGATTAACTGAAAAAAAAAATTAATGGTCATTAATTGCACTGTTAAAACAGAATACCAATTGAAATTTATTAAATGTTTTTGGATGTTTTTCTACATTTTCAAATATATTGATTTCTATTACAAAACAGAATACAAAGTGTACAGTGCTCACTTTATATTTTTTTTATTACAAATATTTGCACTATAAAAATGATAAACAAAGGAAATAGTATTTTTCAGTTCACCTCACACAAGTGCTGTAGTGCAACCTCTTTATCATAAAAATGTAACTTACAAATGTAGATTTTTTTTGTTACATAACTGCAGTCAAAAACAAAACAATGTAAAGCTTTAGAGCCTACAAGTCCACTCAGTCCTACTACTTGTTCAGCCAATTGTAAGACAAACAAGTTTGTTTACATTTACGGGAGATACTGCTGAATGGTTTCTTATTTACAATGTCACCTGAATGTGAGAACAGGATTCACACGGCACTTTTGTAGCCGGTGTTGCAATGTATTTATGTGTCAGATATGCTAAACATTCATATGCCCCTTCATGCTTTGGCCACCATTCCAAAGGACATGCTTCCATGTTGATGATGCTCGTTAAAAAAAAATGCAATAATTAAATTTGTGACTGAACTTATTGGGAGAGAATTGTATGTCTCCTGTTCTGTTGTACCCACATTCTGCCACATATTTCATGTTACAGCAGTCTCGGATGATGCCCAGCACATGTTCGTTTTAAGAACACTTTCACAGCAGAGTTGACAAAATGCAAAGAAGGTGCCAATGTGAGATTTCTAAGGATAGATACAGCACGCGATCAAGGTTTAAGAATGCAAAGTGCCTTCCAAAATCTGAGGCTTGGAGAATGCTTTCAGATGTCTTAAAAGAGCAACACTCCGATGCAGGAATTACAGAACCCGAACCACCAAAAAAGAAAATCAACCTTTTGCTGGTGGTATCTGACTCACACGATGAAAATGAACATGCGTCAGTCCACTTTGCTTTGGATCGTTATCAAGCAGATAGCATGGACCCATATATTCTGGAACGGAGTTTGAAGCATGAAGGAACACATGAATCTTTAGCGCATCTGGCATGTAAATATCTTGCGATGCCGGCTACAACAGTGCCATGCGAACATCTGTTCTCACTTTCAGGTGACACTGTAAATAAACATGGGCAGCATTATCACCTGCAAATTGATGTAGGACTGAGTGCACTTGTAGGGTCTAAAGTCTTACATTGTTTTATTTTTGAATACAGTTATTTTATGTACATAATTCTATATTTGTAAGTTCAACTTTAATTATAAAGACATTGCACGATAGTACTTGTATTAGGAAAATTGAAATGTACTATTTCTTTTGTTTTTTACGTTGAAATATTTGAAATAAAAAAATTAAAAGTGAGCACTGTACACTTTATATTCTATGTTGCACTAGAAATCAATATGTAATATGAAAATGTAGAAAACATCCAAAAATATTTAAATAAATAGTATTCTATTATTTAATTGTGCAATTAATCAGGAGATTAATTTTTTTAATCGCTTGACAGCCCTACTTTTAACTCATTATTGTGAATAGATTATGATTCAAGTTGACGGCATCCCTTTAATTTTCATAGTCTTTTGCATGGTATGTTCTCTTCTAATCAATAATGTACTGTACATTGAAAAGGATATTTTAGCTCCCCTCTGAAAAGTAATTATTTCAGTAACGTACATGCTACTAGGAGTCCTTGTGGCACTTTAGAGACTAAAAAATTTATTTGGGCATGAGCTTTCGTGGGTTATAACCCACTTCATCAGATGCATGGAGTGAAAAATACAGGCAGGTATAAATATACAGCATATGAAAAGATAGGATTTGCCTTAACAAGTCGGGGGTCAGTGCTAACAAGGCCAATTCAGTCAGGGTGGATTTGGCCTATTCCCAACAGTTGACAAGAAGGTTTGAGTATCAACACAGGAAAAAATTACTTTTTGTAGTGACCCAGCAGGGTGGATTTGATTTAAATCAAATTGATTTAAATCACTAGTCAGCAAGACTCGATTTAATCATGGATTTCTACATAAAAGTGCATTCTTGTTGGTTGTTATAACCTTAATAAATATTCTTCGCAACTCAAGAGACAGATGTAGAAGGTACACGCTATACATTTTTAGAAGGTACACACTATACATTTTTAAAGTGATTTATTTTGAAAACTTTTCAGATTAGTTTTATAGCTATATCAGAAAATGAATGATCGTTTGGTTATTTCATTTACCAAAGGTAATTGAAGCAGATATTTATGAAGTCATTGGGAGGTGAACTATCTCCAATTCAACAGTTTAATCATTTGTATTAGGAGGAAAACATCATCAGACAGACATTTAAATTATTTTATTTAACTAAAACAACAACGTTATGTATTCTGGATTTTTTTCCTCAACAGCAAACATATGTTTTAATGAAACAAGCATATGGATTTTTGAATTTAAACATTCAAGTTTTTTTAAAAATCAGAGTTGTTTTTGTTAAAATTGTTTTTAACTAAAATAGATAAATGAAATATTGAAAAACAAAACAAAAATTAAATCAACCATGTCAGTCAAGTTAATATGAGAAACTTAAAATATTGGCTTCCGCAGCTAACTCTTCACCTTCATTTTCTTGTTTGTTCATAATCTGGAAAAGAAAAACAAGCTTTCCTGCTTTTTCAGGTCACAAATAATTTCTCAATTTGGAATGAATTAGTCCAAAGAAAGAAAATATTCTCTCTACACCAGGAGAAGAAGCTACTGCTGTTAAAAGTGAGATGATTTTTATCGACCCTGTGACCCAGCCACTCCCAGTTTTTAATTCAGGCGTAACCCACAGAAACCTTCCTACCAACACTACAAGAAGAAGGATTCTGCATGGACTCCTCCTGACGGTCAAAACAACAGACTGGACTTCTACATACAGTGCTTCCGCCAACATGCATGGGCTGAAATTGTGGAAAAGCAGCATCACTTGCCCCCTAAACTCCGCCATGCAGAACACAATGCCATCCACAGCCTCAGAAACAAGTCTGACATTATAATCAAAAAGGCTGACAAAGGAGGTGCTGTAATCATCATGAATAAGTCAAAGTATGAAGGAGAGGCTGCAAAGGCAACTCTTTGACACCGTGTTCTACAGGGCATTACCCTCTGGTCCCACAGAGGGGTACCAAAAGAAAATGCACCATCTGCTCAAGAAACTCCCTGAAAAGCACAGGAACAAATCTACACAGACACACCCCTAAAGCCCTGGCCAGGGGTATTCTTTCTGCTACCCAAAATCCATAAACCTGGGAATCCTGGACGCCCCATCATCTCTGGCATTGGCACCCTGACAGCAGGATTGTCTGGCTATGTGGACTCTCTCCTCAGCCCCTATGCTACCAGGACTCCCAGATATCTTTGCGACACCACTATCTTGCATGCACATTCAGTGCTTTTCAAACCTTTGTAAACTCAGCCAAATCAGAGCACTGAAAGGCCTTCTCGGCAAGAGCTATTTCTATGTCTAATCTCAACTTTATACCTGACCTGCTTTGGCACTAAAATTGCCTAAGCAAGTCACATATTACTGTAGTGAAACAGCTGATTATGGCGATCAACAGATGGCTCAGGCAGTGGTGCTATAAGGAGGGCTTTGGGATGTACGGTCATTGGGAAGCATTTACGGACAGAAGACTGTTCTCTCGGGATGGACTTCACCTGAGTAAGGAGGGAAATAGACTTCTAGGATGGAGGCTCGCCCAACTGATTAAGAGAGGTTTAAACTAGGAATTTGG
>NC_133784.1:16602930-16660020 GCF_003597395.2 Chelonoidis abingdonii
ACTGGGAGCCAGTGGGGTAGGGGTTGGGGCAACAGAGGAGAGAGGAGAGGCACGATGGCAGAGGACACCAAAATACCAGCCGTAGTGGAGACTGGGCTCAGGGAGACAGAGGACTGACATTGTGGATGGGGAGTTGAGACTAAGGGGCTAGGATGGGCTAGCAAGGAGACTGCAATTGGGGAGGCAAGCCTGAGGAGTGAGGACTGACTATGTGAGGAGAATGGACTGGTGGGAAGGAGAGCAAAAGGAATGGGAATGTGGGGAGGCACAGGGAAAAGTCAAGTTTGGAGGGAATGGCAGAGAGTCTGTACCAATAGACACACTTCTCTCACAGCTGTAATGGAACTAAAAATTACTGATCCACCATTCTTCTTGGCTGTTCAGCAATTCCATGAAACTCAATGCAAGTGTCTCATTCTGTCTAGAGATGACAAATTTACTATTTGCTATCCGCTCAAGTGGCAGAGGGCCATTGAGTGGATCTAAAGATTCAGGACATGTGAGTGTCAATATGATGGCACATATGGAATTGTTTTTTCGGGTTAGTATTTTTAAACTAGGAAATTACAGGTACAAAAAAATGTTAAAAGAACATTACTAAGCTGCAAAGTCAAGCACTCAAAAGTTACAGTTGAGTAAACTTGCAACCTTAAATCAGTCCCCTTGTGCTATATGCATAACGACAGTCTTTAACACATGCAATCCGTACTATTTTTTCTACAGGACCCTGGCCTCATTTGAGTGCACGGATGTACCTGCACTCGGGATGAATCAGGACTGTGTAATGAAGAAGGTGTTTGTCTGTAGGACCCCTTCCTCTTGTGAATGAGTCGAAGGTGTAAGTGATTGAGCAGAGGACTGGCAGGGACAGAAAGGATGGTCTCGTGGTTAAGGCAGTGGGTCACTGTTTGTGTGTTCTTCACTTTATGCATGCCTGACTGAGACCCTGCGGTCCGATTAGGCAGCAGCATTCACATCTGCAAATGAAGTCAATGGAAGCTGTGCTCTGAATGTATAAAATGCTATATAACACAAAGTACTCTGAAAATCAGATCCTAGTTGTTCTCAAATTGGGAAACTTAATCTTACTCCTCTGGGCCATCATCACCGTTCCACTTCATTGGGATGCTGTGAAGATAATTTAATATTTCAAGCACTTGAAATTATGTTAATGACCACCACAGAAAGTTCTTTGAGGAATTAATCATGCTATCTTCGAGCAGGGTTTGTGCAGATTAGAATCTAGGGCCACACACTGAACATGACACAAAAAAATAAGTGAACAGTTTCTTATAAAGTGAGCACTGTCCATCTGAACATGTAATGAGGCACAAATCCATTTGAAAAAAAACAGTTAAGAGCATGTAATTAAAGACTGCATCATAACTGCATATGCGACAAGGGGTGAATTAAGATTAATGGCATTTCCTGACTTTTTTGCTGCTAGTCTTGCATCTCAATAACGATCTTTTAAATCATTTTGTGCGCTTTGCATATAATAGTCTATGTGTTTGCATAAATTTTTCATGGATTACATAGGATGGAGTGTTTTATCTTACTTTCTGAGACTCTTAACAAATGGACTATTATAGCTTTTTATAAAACAGGCTCTCCACCCTCCACCCTAGAAACAGACTATGTTAATCTTATTGCCAAAAAACCTGAAGAATATTTTTCGCAAAGAAACATATACCATATCTCACTTTTCTACAATCACTCATATGAACAGCACTGAATTCAGCAACACCTGGGGCCACAAAACTTCAGAACAACCTTCCCTTTTACTGCCTTTTAACAAATTTGCATTTTAATCTAGTTCTCTCTCCAAAAAACATGTGAATTAGTAAAAATGTGTTGATTTCAAGGACCATCAACTTTGACAGCTAGTGTTCCCTTTCATGGCATGGATTTAAAGAGTTTGTCTGTGGATCCAACAGCTTTCCCATTCCAATGTGGCATTCCTGCGGCTACTATGGCCTTGCTTTCTACTAGTGTTACTTTTTACATGGAAGTAGCGTATTTTAATTTCTTTCATGCGTTAGCTGGAACAAGGTGGAAGGCTGAATGTGTGCGTACTATTTCTGTAGACTACGTGTGCAACTTTTGATACAGGTTAAAAAGTTAAATGTACATTTAACACTATTACTGTCTTTGAGTCCCTCTGTAAGTTACAATTTTCAATGTTTTCTTCTGTCGTTACCATCTGAAGATAAGCAAAAACAGAGAAAACGTGTACATCGAGCATCATTATTTCTAATGTGCTCAGAGCAGGTAAACTGAAAATATTTTTTTCTTTCAAATTTATTTACAATCGTAGGTACAGAATGGGATTTTAAGATTGGTAATGATTTTCCCTTCAGCAATTTTTTTCTAGCATAGATCAAAGTGATAGTTAAATTTTACACTCCGGTTTCTCCATGTCAAAGGCCAATGTTGCCTGGTAATTCGCACACCAGTGTGCAGTGAGTTTATTTCATCAAAAAGGAGACATTTCATCACTTTCCTAGAGAATTGTGCATTTTATGGCTATTCTGCCAAAGATATCCTTTTACCCCTGAACATTTTGACATATCTCTAGCTCTAACTCTGTTTTTAAATAACCACTTCTTTAACTCCTGCCTTCTAGCTGATCCCAGTTTGCAACATTTTGGAAGAAAAAACCTGCAAGTTGTTGTCATATACTGAAATCCACAGGGAATCACATTCTCAAATATACACACCCCCCAAATTAGTATTGCCCTTTTACCACCAGCTCCTGACTTGATTTTCCAATGTTCTTGAAATCACTCAGAATACAGTAACATGCAATTCAGAAAAAGAAACACCACCAGGGGAATCACACACACATTGATTGCAAACACGGAGCCAAACAGATTTCCTGCCCCCAAACCCTGAAGGTCTCCTTCTTTCATTTACATCCCTCTTACATGATCCCGTTGTTGAGTCTCCCACCTCAACTTAATTGGCTGAAGCAACTTAAAATGATCAACTGAAGCCAAATGTCGTCCCATTAGGAACAGTCTGGAGGCATTTCCCCCTCCCTCGCTTATCTTGGGGGAAACTCGTGATGATGGGGGTATGGGGGGGGGCTTACATCTGCCTCCCATAGCGAGATCCACTACTCTCATTGGAACCTGAGATTAGGGAGAGGCACCGTGCATCCCCTCTTCTCTCCCCACTACACAGGGTGTGTGGGGCAATCTCTAGGACTTGAGGACTGGGCCACACAGACCTCTCGAGTTAGGATTGGGACCCCGGCGGGGGAACGACAACTGGACCTCTTTCCCCCTTTATTTGGAAGTTGGGAATGGGGGCACTTGGGTTGGGACAAGGGCGGGCGGGTGGCACGCTCTCGGCCTGGAGTTCACCCCGCCAAAACAGATGGCCCCGGAAGATTTGCGGGCTGCTACAATGAACAACGCGCTCTTCGGTTCGCCCCATCTCCCCGTTGTCAGCACAGCGTCTCCGACTCCGAGGCGAGTGTCTCGCAGCGACGGTCGCATCATGGGAATATACTCTCATTACCTCCAGATGTCGAGAGGCATGCGTGCTGGGAGTCTAATATCGATAAATAATGTGAAGAGTGTGGGATTAAGGAGGAGGGCTGTTAAGGAGAGGAGACTTCCAACGAGTCATATACTGCCAAGGCTCGTGCCCTTCCCCCCCGCTCACGGTGCGGCCATAGGCCCAAAGGGTACCGCCGATTCCTACTAGTGGGAGGTCCTCACAGTGCATCAGTTTGGTCCGCAACCCGCAGCTTCCTATTTCACCTCTTAACTTATGTACTGATCTTTGCCTACGACAGAGACGCCCCCGGCGCCTCGGCTGGCAGCGCGCAACGTGCTAAAAGCAGCATCGTGGCGGAGTGGACACAAAGAGCTGGCGCGGCGGGCTCAGGCGGGTCCCCGCCGGGGAGCGCCGGCCCGGGGCTCGGCTCCATCTGCTCAACTCAGATGACCTGCCGACCGCCGGCGAGTACTGCATCTCACTCCCGACGAAGAGTCCGGCGCCCGATGACCTTCTCGTGGCGCCCCCCCGTTGCCATCGCGGTGAGTAATCCCGAGTCGAGTAGTGCATTGACAACTTTAACTATGTGACAACCCAGCTGCCGGGTCCCGGTGCACTGGAATAATAATGGAGCCTCTTAATACTGATACATTGGGACACCTCGACCGGTCAGGCTGACCTCCATGCAACGCAGGCGCGGAGACAGGGACTCGGTGAAGCGTACACTTGGTGTGACTTCGGGATGACTTGAGCTCCAGCCAGTGGCGCCGACCTACTGGCGCCTTTGGTGGTAAAGAGTCTGCAGTGGCAGCGTTATACTAGATGCATCCCGGCCGACCCTTTGGTGCTTGGTTCCCTAGGCGATAACCTGATAAGGGACTGCGGCGCTGAGTGCACTGGTGCCATTCCTAAACCGAATCATAGATACTAAAGGGCAACATCGGTGAGCACCTCAACTGAGCCAAGACTGTGGCTGTAGCAGTCTGGGTGCTCCCATGTTTAAGAAGGGATGGGAATTCAAAACTGGAACAGGTTCGCGGGGGCGGAGTACGGGTAGGACTGTATTAACCGAAGGACTGCGTAAAAACTGTCTATTGCAAAGGAAGACGTTAGGAGGCTTGGGTGTCCGTTAGTATAGTATAAATAATACACAAAATAGAACCCTAGCAAGGAAAGAATACCGGCAGACGACTGGCGAAGTTCGGACTATGTTGCTGATCAAAACTATCAGTGGAGAACAGAGAATCTCAACAAGATATAATTAGGGGATGGATGAGAAATTATTTAAGCTTAGTACCAATGTAGACTATGTAGACCAATGAGGTGTAACGAAACTGGTACTTTACGTCGGAGCTGAAAGGTCATAGGTACGGAAAGTTGTCGAGCAATAACTAGTGGACGAGAGAATGAGAGTTTCTGGGTAATCGTCTCACAATTGAGAGTGTAGGATGGGATTAAAGAGGTCAAGAGACGTCATCTGGCTGAATGAGCGCTGCATCGTGTGTATTCCAGTTTTATGTGATATGAAGAATGTGAATAAATGCTATACTAGTTGAGTATTATCAATTAATGCATCATTGACTCTTCTCATTGTCGACTAGGCAGTCGAGTCCATACAGATCGCCCAATGGTCTGTGATGGGATGGGATCTGAGTTCTTGCAGAATTACTTTCTGAGTGTGGGCTGGTGAGTCTTGCCCACATGCTCAGGATTTAGTCTGATCCGCCTTTGGGGTCGGGAAGAATTTTCCTCCGGGGCAGATTGGCCGGGGGCCTTGGAGGTTTTTCGCTTCTCTGCATCGTGGGGCTTGGGTCATTTGGCATGGTGGATTCTCTGACAGCTTGAGGTCTTCAACACAATTTGAAGACTTCAGTAACTCGGACATAGGTTAGGGGTTTGTTATAGAAGTGGATGGGTAGGGTTCTGTGGCCTGCTTTGTGCAGGAGGTCAGACTAGATGATCATATTGGTCCCTTCTGACCTATGAGTCTATGAGGTCAGTAGAGGGCACTTGCTAAGGCTGATTGTACTGTGGTTCTTCTAGCTCCTGTCTGGAGATTGATGGATCAACCAGAGGGGAAGATTCCAGGGCAGCTGAAGACCTAGAAGATCAGTGACATAAGGCAGCTGTCCCTGGGTGGCTGGCCATGGTGACACTGCAGTTTGGTCTATCTCAGTTTAAGATCTACAGGACTTAGTATATAGTGAATACACAAGTTACACCACTGCTGAATCTGTGACATCAGTTTTTTCAATAACAAGAACTGCCCTACCGCAAGGTCTGGAAATCAACCACATGCGTTTGAGGGCCATCATTAGTTTTACAACTTTCTTTGTTCTCCAAATCAAGAGAGCTAATTTAGCTCAGACTTGGCTCAAAAATATCACCCTGAATCAGAGACTAGGTCTGGAAATATCAGCTCCAAAAGCAAGGCTTGGATTGGCCCACTGTGCATGCATGTGTCACACTGGCACCTCTTTGAGCTGCCCACTATCTTGCCCCTCTCATCAGTTCCACAGGCCAGAGACAGTGATACTAAAATTCAGAAGTGCTACTACCTGACACTATGGAATAGAAACCTCAGCTCAGACAGCTACTTTGCCATCAGAGGGAGAACTAACAACCACCAAAGGAAAGTCAGAGTTGTCACTGAGGGATCAGCAGGAGCCACCAATGCCACAGACCATTTCCTGTAGGTAAGCAACAGGAGGAGCAAGTCTGAGGAGCTCCTGTTGCCTGCCTACTGCCGCTCAGGAGTACCACTGTGCTCCCTGCATACAGAGAGAAGGAGCATCTGTACAGTATCAACACAGCACCCAAAGAGCAGTGAGTTCATCCAAGCACACTTGGGTCCAGAGACCTGACCCTCTGCTCCCCCCCACCCTGTCACAGCAGAGGATGCGAGACTTCCAGCACTTAATCCAGAGACCATCAGTGCACCCAGCAAGAGACCAGAGTCCTCCACTGAACTGAGAGCTGGAACCTAAGACCTTCAGTGCTTGGAACATCAGACTTCTACTGGAGCCATTTACCCCTAGGTAGGGGGCAAGTCACTGCTTTTACCATCCCCATCCAGTACAGACTGCCACCAGGAAAGGCTACTTTAATATACTATCTAATCTCTAACAGGTGAAATTCACTTCTATTCTATTCTTTCTATGTGCTGAGGTTGTGCCCATCACCATATTACCTGAGGATGTTAGCGGATGGAGCTTAGGTTGTAGGGATAGTTGGTGGAGTACCAGCTCCTATTTTCCCCCAGTTTGACCCCAGCTAAAAGGTAAGAGTTTTCAACAATACAAGAGGACGTAGGCTTGTCATAAATAGATAGCTACGGGTTAATGTTTCTTTTACCTGTAAAGGGTTAACAAAGGGAACCAAACACCTGACCAGAGGACCAATCAGGAAACCGGATTTTTCAAAGTGAGGGAGGGAATGCTGGGGTTTGTCTTTGTCGGCCTGTGTTTCTTGGTCATAGGAAGAGCTTTTTCTATCTCCAACTTCCTTCTACCTCTTACCATTGGAGAAAAGAAAGCATGGTTTCTAGTGGTATTTTGTTGTACTGTGGTTAACCTTGTGAGTCTGCAAAATGTGCTATCTTGTTCGAATCAGACTGTTTATGTAGTCTTTAAGCAATAGCCTCGGGTTATGTCATCTTGAACAGAGTTTATTCGTTATGTCGTTTTCTTTCTTTTTTTTTTTTTATTATCAAGCTTGCTTTAAGACGTTTGAGTTTTCTAGAATAAGCCGGAAGCTACAGGGGAATTGATGCGAGGCGGGAAAGAGATAAAAATCAGCTCTGTTCCTTGTGTTGAGGTTGCTCTTGTGAGAAGAGAGGGAACAGGCTCTTGGTATGGATGTAAAGAGACGCATCAATACGCTCAAGGTACCCCAGAGAGGAAATCTGGGTGGAAGAGGAGGGGAAGGGATGGTATTGCCCTTGCCGTAAACTCAGATCTGGTTCTTGGGGGTCTCCCAGGAAGGTCTGGGAGACCCAGAGGGGCCAACCTGGAAGTTGGATGTGCCAGCGAGCGATCCAAGCTGGTAATTAGCTTGGGACAATACAGCACCCAGATTTGGACGCTAAGGCCATTTGGGAAGAGCGATGAGAAGCTGGAAACACTTAAGCACCTAGGACTATCACTAGATTCAAGAGTTTAAAGCAAAAGACCATTAGATCATTTAGTCTGACTTTAAACACCGAGTGACCTGGAACCAGCAAAGGTGGAACTAGCAGGCAATAACTCAGATTCAACTTGAGAGAGATATAATAGATACGATTGTATTTTGTGTGTGTTACATAACCCTCTACCCGATGAAATACGCGTCCTCGGAGCCAAAAAACCTTACCTGATTTATAGGTGAAACCAGTAAGAGGAACTGCTGATCCCGGAGCACGCTTTACCACGTATCCGAATCCGTGTTATGTCGGCTCGCCTTATATGGTGGTAGAAGGTGGATTTGTAAACGGTTTGCACTATGGTCCAACGGTCCGTGTCAGGTATAAGTTATTCAGAATCAAAGGGATTTAACATTACATGAACTGCAATGTAGTAAGATCCTGTCTTATTCTCTTTGAAGTAGGTAGTAAACTACCTGGAAAGGTGGAATTGGGCAGTTGCCTATGGTAACCATGCAGCTAATACCAGTGGACTTAGGAAATAGAAGATCTACTTCAAAGCCACGAGACTCGATTCACCCAGGCAACCTGATAAGAGAAAGAAACCTGATAAGTTCACAAGGACAAGGTGCAGAGTCCTGCACTAGGACGAAGAAGCCCATTCAGTACGACATAGGGACCGAATGGTCGAGAAGCAGTTCTGCGAAAACGGACTAAGGTTACAGTGGACGAAGCTGGCTATGATCCACAGTGTGGCCGTGTGCCAGAGAGCTAATGGCATTATGGGCGTTATAGTAGAGGAGTCAGCAAATCGAGCGATGTGATCATCCCGCTAGTGACATTGGTGAGGCCTCATCTGGAGTACCTAGTCCATTTGGGCCCCCACCTACAAGAGGATGTGAAATTGGAAAAGAGTCCAGCGGAGGGCAACAAAAATGATTAGGGGGCTGAAGCACATGACTTATGAGGAGAGGTTGAGGGAACTGGGATTGTTTAGTCTGGAGAAGAGAAGAATGGGAGAGGGAGGGATTTGATAGCTGCTTTCAGCTACCTGAAAGGATTTTCCAAAGAGGATGGATCTAGACTGTTCTCAGTGGTACCCGATGACAGAACAAGGAGTAATGTTCTCAAGTTGCACTGGAGGAGGTTTAGGTTGGATATTAGGAAAAACTTTTTAACTCAGAGAGTGGTGAAGCACTAGAATGGGTTACCTAGGAAGGTGGTGGAATCTCCTTCCTTAGAGGTTTTTAAGGTCAGGCTTGACGAAGCCCTGGCTGGGATCATTTAGTTGTAGATTGGTCCTGCTTTGAGCAGGTGGTTGGACTAGATGACCTCCTGAGGTCCCTTCCAACCCTGATATTCTATGATTCTAAGAGGATGTCAATAGCCTGCCAGAGATCTATAAAAGAACTCGAGGGCCCTGGTCCTGTTATCTCAGATCTGCTTAAGCTTCGACACGGGAAGTTTGAGTCGTAAGACTGAGGTCTCCTGCTCCAGTCTGAATCACCCTGATATATGGAACTAATTCTGAAAGAACTCTTTGCAACTCTACAGCGCACCATCTTTACTATGAAACTGACCTAAGAACTTTATTCAAGTCTGTATGTATAATGATCTTTTATCCAATACTTTGTCTCTCTTCTTTTTTAATAAAATTTTAGTTTAGTTAATAAAAATTGGCTGTAAGCATGTATTTGGGTAAGATCTGAAATATTCATTGACTTGGTGAGTAATGTGTCCAATCCTTTGGGATTGGTAGAACTTTTTATATGATGAACAAGATTTTCAATAATCCTCATCATATTTGACTTGGCTGTCTGGGTGGGAGCCCAAGGCTGGATTGTTTTAAGGGACCTGTATTTTTGGCTTCTGGGTAACCAGTAAGGTATGTCGAAGCTGTTTTGTTGTTGGCTTGGTGAATCCAAGGCTATGTCTCTACTACTGCAGTAAGTCGACCTAAGTTACGCTACTTCACCTACATGAATAACGTAGCTGTGTATGGGGAGATTTTGGCAAACCAGTAAAGTGCCTGAAACCACTATGTCTTATTGCTAAAAGCAGCCTAGTCAGCAGACTTTAGCTTAACCAAGGCAGGAGAGGAGGTGGTTTTGGGTGCCACAGAAAGGGCAGCTTGACCCTGTGTCCTTCCTGATAAGAATTGTGTTGAAGTTGCTGATACATGCATTTTAGAAGAGCGGCATGTGCCCCAGAAATGTCTATTGGGGCCTCGATGCTGCAAACTCTGGAAAAACCCACACCTGGTTAATCAATAATCAGAAGGAACTTCTTGCTTGACAATTGAAATTGCTTACTTAAGTTTTCTTTAAGGGATATGTCATTCTATTACTAATGTATAAATAAGGGGAAAAGTTTGAGGTAGTTGGACTCCTTTGGACTCTCTCTCCAGATACATCTTGCAGTCTCCACCAGCAGACGGAAGATTTGGCCACCAGAAGCCTGCCGCTGTGTCACTCAAGAGCCACACTCAGCTTTGGTAATTATCAAGGGTTGGGGGTGTTTTACTAACCTGTTGTGGACGTGTGTAAGTGCTTGAGACTAAGTAAAGTTTAGCTTTAAGTGAAAGCACTCTTGTGTTGTCCTGTTTGTGCCAGTCATCTATTGGTCAGACAGCCATGTCTCCCCTGATTTATTTCATGATGCTACCTTGTATAGAGTAAAAGTTATCAAGAACTTTGTGTTGAAAGAACCCTGGGTCACAGCTGGAGTCAGTGTAGCTTAGATCGACTTACTGTGGTGTCTACACTGCACTGGGTGGATGGGAGACACTTTCCCATCAACTTACCTTACTCTTCTCATTCGGGGTGGAGTACTGGGGTCCACGGGAGTGCAATCTGCAATCGATCTGGCAGGTCTTCACTGGACCCACTAAATCAATCCCCAGTGCATTGATCGCCAGAGCGCCGATCCAGTTGTAGTGTAGATATATCCTAATATTTAGGATATCCAGCAGTTTTGGGATCATCTGTGAAGGGTTAAAATCCATGTGCATTTTATATAACAATCTGGTATATGGATTGTGCCAGCTTTTTTCCAGACCCAAAGTCCACAGTTTGGTCAAGAGACCAGAGGCCTAGCAAATAGTGATCAGCTAAGAGAAAGCTGGGGTAAACAAGATAACATTGCCTTTGCTAAGCTCTGCTTGGTCAGTAGAAATGCCAGAATTCAATATATATATTTTACACTAATAACATTTTATCAAAGTATAAATTAAATGTTAACTTGCTAACTTGAGACCATGGGCTGAGACATTATGTAACCTTTTAACCATTGGCTAACGTGCTATCTTGTCTTGCTGCAAAACCTATCCCGGGATGTGGAACTGCCTACCCCGTCATTTTCCCCCGCCCATGGAAAATCTATATATTCTATTGTAATCAATTGATTGACAGTGTCTCTGAGCCTAATAAGCAAGGTGACACTCCGCCAGCGCTATGTGTAATAAACTCCTATGCTTGACCTCTACACGGTGTGGATTTATGTCCTTCAATCTGCCCCATTCTTTGCAGTTTGCCCTGATTGAGCAATCTCAGTGTTGGCCCCGCTAGGATCCCAGTCACACAGGCCATTACATTTCACCCAGTTTCCACTGTACTGATCCCAAAAACTTGTGTTTGGCTAAACTGTATCTTCCAGAAAGGCATCCAGTCTCAATGTGATGATATCAAGAGAGCCATTTCCTTCGGCAGTTTGTTCAAATGGTTCATCACCCTCACTGTTAAAAATTTGTGCCTAATTTCTAATTTGAACTTGTCTGGCTTCAGCTTCCAGACATTGGTTCTTGTTATGTCTTTCTTCATTAGATGAAAGAATCCTTTAATATCCAGTATTTTCTTCCTGTGAAGCTACTTATACACTGTTGTCAAGGTATTATTCCCACTTTGAACTTTAGCGTCCAGAAAGTGGGGACCTGCATGTACCCCTCTAAACTTAATTCCTAGCTAATCGACAGCGCTGCCACCAACCAAAAATATAGTGTTTGGTACCTCCTGTCCCCCAAAAACCTCCTGGGGAACCGACCCAAATCCCTTGGGTCAAAACAGAGACAAATAAACCATCCCCTCTTCCCCTCCCAGACTTTCCCTGAGAGGTACACGATCCAAACCTGCCAAAACAGAGAGGAAGAACCTTCCCCTCCTTCCTCCCCACCACTCCCTGTAGATCCAGACCCAATCCCTTGAGTCACACAAGAAAAAAAAATCAATCAGGTCTGAAAAAGAAACTTTTATTAAAGAAAGAAAAATGAATAAACACCTATCTCGGTAAATCAAGATGGAAAATGTTTACAGGGTCTTCAGCTTATATAGACTAGAGGGATTCCCTCCCCCCAGCCTAAGATACAAGTTACAGCAAACAGAGGTAAAATATCCTTCCAGCAAAATACACATTTGCAAATAAAGAAAACAACCATAAAGACTAATCCACTTTCTATCTAGTACTTACTATTTTGAACATGAGAGACTATTTCAGAAAGATTGGAGAAAGATCTGGTTGCACGTCTAGCCCCTCTTAGCTCCAAGAGAGAACAAAGAACAAAACAAACAGCACAAACAAGACTTCCCTCCACCAAGATTTGAAAGTATCTTGTCCCCCAATTGGTCCTTTGGTCAGGTGTCAGCCAGGTTCGCTAAGCTTGTTAACCCTTTACAGGTAAAAGAGACATTAACCCTTAACTATCTGTTTATGACAACTGTAATCAAGTCACCTCTCAATCTTCTTTTTGATAAGATAAACAAATCTCTTTAAGTCTCTCATTGAAAACAATTTCTCCAACCCTTAAATAACTTTTGTGTACGTTTTCTGACTCTCCCCAGTTTTTCAAGATTCTTTTTAAAATGTGGAGACCAGAACTGGACGCATTATTCTAGTATTAGTCTAACCAATGTGGTATACACAAGTGAAATCACCTCCCTGCTCCTACCCCCATTTATACATCCAAGGATTTCCACAGCATCACACAAAGAGCTCACAGTCAGTTGCTTGTCCACTATGATCTGTACATTAGACCTATAAATAAATTACCCTTCACAGGCATACTTGTGTCCAAAGAGGACAGGGAAATCCCATTCATGACAAATTAAGATACATTGTTTTTAGACTTGAACTGTATAGGTTCTGGTATTGGCACTAGGTCCACACAGATGGAGCTGTGCGCCTATTTGGAGCCCCAAAGGGTTGTCCTACACAGCAGTACTGGAGACCTAAGTCACTAACAATATACACTGTAATGAACTGAAAGAATGCAACAGGGACAGAATCTATTGTTTCAGGTGCTGCCTGTGGCTAGCACTTTGCAAACTTATTACAAATGATGACATGATGGAAGATGGTATCACAATAACACACACGCCTCCAAGACAGAGTTAAGATGACACACAGTATGGACAGTGGGATCACCAGACCCAGAGCACTTCCTCTGCAGCCTTTCCCTCCCATCAAGGCAGCCTGGACACTCCACAAGCAGGGCTGCCAAAATTTAATCTCCAACAGGCTCTTACAATAAGGGTGAAGAGCACCACAGTACCCAGGGTTATCATAGAGATATGGGGGGGTCACCCCTCCACACACACCCCATTACCATGGAGATAGGAGTCACCATCCGCACACACACCCTGCTACCATGAAGACAGAGAGCACCATCCCCACACACACCCTGCTATCACAAAGACATGGGAGGGCACCATCCCCTCATACACTCCGCTGCCACAGAGACGTGGGGGGCACCATACCCCCACACACCCCGCTAACACAGAAATGTGGGGGGCACCTTCCTACACACACACACCTTGTTACCATGGAGATGTGGGGGCACCATCCCCACATACATCCTGCTGCAACAGAGACATGGGGGCCACCATCCCCCACACATCCTGCTGCAACAGGGACATGGGGACCACCATCCCCACACTCACCCCACTACCACAGAGACATGGGAGGGCACTATACCCCACACACCCCACTACCACAGAGACATGAAAGAACACCATCCCCCACAAACCCCATGACCAGGGAGATGCGGTGGGGGTGGGGGAAGCACCATCCCTGCACACACCCCGCTACCACGGAGACATGGGAGGGCACCATCCCCCTCACACACCGTTACCACAGAGATGTGGGAGAGCACCATCCCCCCCACATCGCATTACCACAGAGACGGGGGCACCATACCCCCCACACACCCCGTTACCACAGAGACGGGGGCACCATACCCCCCCACACCCCGTTACCACGGAGACCGGGCCGGGGAGGGGAGGAGGAAGGGAAGCGCAAGGCCCCGTTGCCAGTAGGAAACAGCCCCACGGCCATAGAACCGCGGTTACCGTTCGCGCCGACAGCTCCAGACTCTACTCAAGTTTCCCGCCAGGCAGTGAGTCCTGTCTCGCCGTGATGACCTCACGATTACGTATTTCCGGGACCCTGCGGAAGGACTACGTTCAATCAGTCCCGGAAGCGAAGGCAAGGCGAAGGGTGAGGAGGAGCTAAGGCCCGGGCAGGGGACAGCAGGCGGCTGTGGGGCCGGGGAGGGCGCTGGGGTCTCGGTGCCGGGCGGGGGCAGCAGGCAGCTGTGGGGCCGGGGGGGGCACTGGGGTCTGTGATGTTCCCCTCTGGTGTTATCTGGATTGGTGATCTGCTAGGTCACCCCAATCCTTGCTCTGGGAGCCAGCCCTACCCTGCTCTGCTGTGAGAACCCCCACTCCTGGGCTGTTCATGCACAGCCTCTGGCATGTAAGCTGCTCCTAGCTACTTGCAACCAAATGACGCTAGCCAGTGTTTCCAGTCCCAGACACAACCCTAGGAACCTCTGTCTTGTAGTATCCAGTTATGCCTGCTGGATGCTGCAACATTATATGAATTCGTCAATTTATGTACCACGCTTGTTATCCCAAGAGGAGTCTCAGACATGCTTCAAACCAAAAACACTGCTTCAAGTAGAATAAACAAATTATTAACTATGAAAAACAGATTTTAAGTGATTTTAAATCAAAGCACAAGAGGTCAGATTTGGTCAAATGAAATAAAAGCAAAATGCATTCTAAGCTGAGTTTAACACTTTCAGTCGCCTTACAAATTTAGATGCTTCTCACCACAGGCTGGCTGGTTGCCCTTCAGCCAAGCTCTCCCCTTTGATCAGTGCTTCAGTCGCTTGGTAGTGATGTCTGTAGATGGAGGTGGAAGAGAGGGGAAGGGCATGGCAAACATCTCTCCCTTTTATCGTGTACATTCTTCCCTCCTGGCTTTGCCCCCTGCTCCCTTTCAGAGTCAAGTGGGCATTACCTCATCGCATTCCTGAACTGACCAAAGGAAAGGGGGTGACTCACTCAAGAATCCAACAGATCCTTTGTTGTTGCCTAGGCCAATGTCCTTCATTCCTGTGAGGCTAGGCTCGGTTTGTCCCATAGATGCCCTGATGAGGTGTGAGCTCCCCCTCTGCTTCTGGAGAGTTTTTGCCTGGGCTTGCTTTAAGCCATGAGGGCACATTTTCAACCTCATAACTATATACATAAAATTACAACCTATAACATTACTATAACAATTACTACAACATTACCATAACAACAATGCTCAGTACATCATGAGCCTTCCAAAGACACCTGACATGACAAACTTAGTATTAGATACCACACTATCATATAAGGATGAACATGGGGGTGCTTGGTGTTCCCCCGAGGTGCAAAATGTCACAGGGTCTCTGTGCCGGATTGGGGGCACCAAGTGACTGTCAGCAAGGAAGGGGGTTGGGGTCTCTGAACTGGCCACAGGGCAGTAGGTGGCTGTCGGCCTGGGGTCTCTGTGCTGGACTGGGGGCAGCTGTCAGGCCTGGGGTCTCTGTGCCTGGGGGGGGCAGTTGGTGGTTATCACGCTGCAGAGGGGGCTCAAATCTCTGTGCCAGGAACAGGGTAGAATGGGGTCTCTGTGCTAGGGAGGGGACAGAAGAAGTGATGAGCGCTGGCATGTGGCAAATTGGACATGATGCCCACACACGCCAACCCTGAGGATCAAGCAGTTCCCCACTGCTACTGTTGCTTTAACTTCCATTCTTGCATATAATGATGGGCAATTTGTGATACTCTTCGTCCTTGTCATCACTAGGAAAACTGTTGTATTCATAACTCAACTTATTGATCACAGGGTGACTAACAGCAGGGAAAATCTCAGTTAAGACAAGTCAGTCTGTAGTTCTAATTGGGTGTTAGCAATCGTCAACCATCCAAGGAAGGCAATGATCCTTGCTGGAGACTCAGTCCTCGCAAGAATCAAAAGAACATTCAGCAGGAGTCAGGCAGTGTGGTGGACACACTTCTGAAGTTAGTGGGCTAGGAGCTATGGGTGATTGTTCATATTGGCACTAATGACACTGTATCAATGAATAGCTCACAGATATGATTTCAGGGAACTCAGAAGCATGCTGAAAAAGAATGTTCAAGCGACCTTTTCCAAGCTCCTTCAGAAGATTCTGGCTGTGAACCACTGTCTACATAAATGGTGTACAGTGGAGGTTTGGGTTGTGTGGAACATTGCTCCTCCTTTTATGGGAAGAGGGGCTGTGTAGTTTGGATGGCCTCTACCTCAGTAGAAGGTGGCCCAATCTCTTCAGGGACAGGCTGACCAGAGTAGTCAGGTCAGGGGGTTAAACTAATAGCAGGAGAGGGTAAAATGAGGGAAGATATGAACACTCAGCACAAAGTTGAGATGTTGAAACAAAATTAATCAAGGAACCAATGGATGTGAAGAGAAGAAATTATTGAATTGCCTATACACTAGTGGTAAAAGCCTGGATAACAAACAAGAGGAACTGGAATTACTATAATATATAGGGGGAAAACACTTGTGATCATGGGGGAGTTTGAGTAACACATACTGGTGGTCTCATGCTGCCAGTACTAAACCATCACTGGAATTTCTAAACACTGTACATAGTAGTTTCCTAACTCAAGAAGTATTGCAGCCGACACAGGGGAATTCTTTATTAGACAGTGCAGTAGGTGGCTTTTGGGCCGGGGAGGGGGTTGGGGTCTCTGTGCTAATAGATGAAGAGCGAATGGATCACAGAACTAAAAATTAATGGTAGCTTAGGTACAAGTCATCATGACTTGATCACATTTACAATGTGCAAACAGAATGAAGTCCAGACCAGAAATATATACACTTGGTACCTTAAAGGAGCCAATTTCACAACACTGAAAACAGTTATGAGCCAAATCATGAGGTACCTGCTGTTAATCACCACATGCTAGCAAATACAAGTTCAGAACACACCATTTTTCTGAAAGAAAATATACCCTTCATGAGTGGAAAGTGCTACAGCATTCTGGGTGTAACACATAATCAGGTCCATTTTGTTTACCAGAATCTGCTCTAAAGATGAGCGAACCAGAGCTGCTGCTGGACTCCAATATCCGATTATGGGTGGTTCTTCCAATTGTTTTCATAACATTCTTTGTTGGGATGATTCGTCACTACGTGTCCATCTTGCTCCAAAGTGACAAAAAGCTCACTAGAGAACAAGTGTCTGACAGGTAAGTTAACAAGTGCATCAAAGTTTTCCTATGGTCTTTCTAATAAAGCTAGGATAAAAGAATATTAAGTTTGCAAAGTCAAGCAATCAAAAGTAAGGAAATACCAGAATTAAAGTTGCGTATGCAAGCTTAATTTGGACTCCTTGTCTGTATGCAGTATGATACCGTTTCTAATTACATGATCACATTTTTTCCACTGAACCCTTGTCTCAGTCAATGAACTTGATGGATAGAGCTTACTGAATGAACAGCTATTCAATATTACTTTTTCTTATTCACTGTGTGGTCCTAGGCCATATTCACTGTGTGGTCCTAGGCCATATTTACTGTACTATTCAAATCCTAGTATGTATTAGTTTCCTCATGAACTTTTCTGTGGTGCTTATCATATAGCATTTGAGGATTTCATGAACTTCTGGACAAAATTCCATTGGTTCCCAAGTTTCTCTCCCTGGCCACAATGGAAACAGGGTATTGAACTAGATGAACTGAAGACCTGATCCATGTGAATAATTTCTCTGTCAGCTCAATTATCCTGCTCTAAAAGGGTGGAAAGATGCCTTTGTTGGAAGGAGTTCTTAAAACAGGATGGAGAACTCTCCCTTATGAGACAGGGAGTATTCATTCATTATGTTCATTTATCTTCTTTTTTTTTTTATCTGGCTGTCCCTAGTCATGTTTGGATCTCATCTTGAGCTGCAGCTATTTTTTTCATCGAGTACTAATTTTGCAGTTGATTTACTCACAGTATCACTGCTTCGTCTTAATGAAGACTGAGGATAACTGAGGAATCTATTCTTCTGTATTTAAAATTAACACTGATTCTCCTGCTGCTTTGCAAAATGCATTTCCTCTTAAATCTCATTTAAGTTGAGGCAGCAAAGATTTTGCTGAATCAAGTCTATTTAATGCAAGACCAGGGGTAGGCAACCTATGGCACGCGTGCCGAAGGCGGCACAAAAGCTGATTTTCAGTGGCACTCACACTGCCTAGGTCCTGGCCACAGTCCAGGGGCTCTGCATTTTAATTTAATTTTAAATGAAGCTTCTTAAACATTTTAAAAACCTTATTTACTTTACATACAACAATAGTTTAGTTAGATATTATAGACTCATAAAAAGAGACCTTCTAAAAATGTTACAATGTATTACTGGCATGCAAAACCTTAAATTAGGGTGAATAAATGAAGACTCAGCACACCACTTCTGAAAGGTTGCCAACCCCTGTGCTAGACATATTTTTGGTTTTCCTATAAAAATTGCCTTTAGGCCTAGAAGAAGCTGCTGTTATCTGTCAGAATTCTGCTTAAAGGAGGCCCAAAAATCCATGAAGCTGCTTCATGGAGTCTAAATGTCATTCCAAAGGGTACATATACAGCCTGTGATAGAACTTAGTCATCCTCTGAGGAAATCTTTTCCCAATCTGGATGGAGGAGGAAGAGGTGACCTTCTTATTCCTCACCTATCCTGATTTATGAGTGAGATGCTCCAAACTGTGAAAATTACTACTCTGGAAATGAGTTTCTAGTAATAGGAAGGTGTCTTTATATTTGTGTGGTAGATGTTGCTGAGTCAGCCTCTCTCAGCTCAATTACTGTCCAGCATGTTGTTTGCATACAGCTCACTTGCAGCCCTCATTTCTATTCTCTGATATTGATCTTTGATATTCCTGCAATAATGGGTTTTTTTTTTTAGCCAAGTCCTAATTCGAAGCAGAGTCCTCAGAGAAAATGGAAAATACATTCCAAAACAGGTATGTGCATGTGTGAGGCTGCATATTTGAACTGCATTATTCTTTTTATGAAAGCTGTATAGAGAAAATGATAACATAAATGAACATAGATTTATAAATTCCTAAGCCAGAAGGGACCAATGTGGTCATGTAGTCTCGCCTTCTGTATAACACGAGCCACGCAGCCCTCCGCAGAAAATAATTCCTAGAGCACATCTAGAAAAACATCCAATCATTATTTTAAAATGATCAGTGATAGAGAATCCACCATGACCATTGGTAAGTTGTTCCAGTGGTTAATTACTTTCACCGTTAACATTTTACCCCTTATTTCCAGCATCAATTTGACTTGCTTCAACTTCCTGTCATTGGGCAGTATGTTATCTTTTCTCTCGTAGAGAGAAAAAATTATTGAAGAGCCTGGTATCAAATATTTGTTCCCTATGTAAGTACTAATAGACTAATCAAGTCACTCCTTAATCTTCACTTTGTTGGCTAAATATATTGATCTCCTTGAGTCTACCACTATATTCTAATCCTTTAATCATTTTCATGGCTCTTTTCTGAACCCTCTCCAATTTATCAACATTCTTGTTGAATTGTGGGCACTAGCACTGGACACAGGATTTCCCCAGTGCCAAATACAGAAGTAAAATAATCTCTCTGCTCCTACTCAAGATTTCGCTGTTTATGCAGCCAAGGATTGCATTAGCCTTTTTGGCCACAGCGTCGCACTGGGATCTCATGTTCAGCTGATTATCCACCATGACCCCCAAATCTTTTTCAAATATTAAGTGCAGAAAGTAGTATTAATTCATTGTTAAAACTGAGACTTGCTCTCAAATGTCAGACAGTTCCTAAAGTAGTTAAGCTTCTTGTAGTAAGATTCATGTGGTCATTTTGTACATACAGTGTTACATGTTTAAAAAGAAAAGCAGTAATGTGGAACACTGCAGGAGGTCACGGGACATGGGCTGATTGACCCCAACTAGGACCAAACATTCACCATCAGCATTGATTAATTGCTTTCAAAATATAAATAGTTTGTTCTCAGCCTCCGAGAATGTTGGGAAGCCATCTTGGAGAAAAAAATAAATGTAGAAAGGTGTAAGTCTCCTTGGGAGCAAATGGGTTCTGTGCATGAAGCAGTCAATAATGTTTGAGATGTGGATGCCTCAGAGAGAATTTCAGAGATAGACACCAACCTGGGGGACATTGAAGACAGAAGCTCTGAAATTGAAGTTTTATTGAAATTACTGGGATCCAGGGAAAAAAACCAACTGACTTCAAGGCTGAACTTGATAAACTTACAGAGGGGATGGTCTGATGAAACTTCCTACAGTGACATGTAGCCATTCTGCGACTGCTTGTAGCAAATATCCCCACTGGCCAGTGATGGGACGCTAGTTGGGGAGGCCTCTGAGTTACTCCAGGAGAATTTTTTCCTAGGTGTCTGGCTGTTGGGTCTTGCTGAAATGCTCAAGATCCAACTGATTACCATATCCGGGGTTGGGAAGGTTTGGCAGAGGTCCTGACAGATTTTTGTCTTCCTCTGCAGCATGGGCCACAGGCACTTCCAGATTTAAAATAATGTAAATGGTGGATTCTCTGTAACTTGAAGTCTTTAAATCATGATTTGGAAAACTTCCGTAGCTCAGCCAGAAGTAGGGGTTTATTACAGGAGGGGTGTGGATGAGGTTCTGTGGCCTGCAATGTACAGGAAGTCAATCTAGATGATTAGGATGGTCTCTTCTAGCTTTAAAGTCTATAAACCCTGGCAGGCAGAGCAAGACTGTACATGAGGTTAGTGCATCTCTGCAGGAGAGGAAGGAGGAGATATGGAAAAGGTAAAAATGGCAAGCATGCGTCTTGAACGCTGGAGAGGAATTCTGCTGTTTGTACATTCAGTTGCACTTGTCTGGTTCCCAGCCCGGTTAGAATTTGTTTTTCTTTTTGTTTTCAGTCTTTTCTGACACGGAAGTATTTTTTCAATAACCCAGAGGATGGATTTTTTAAAAAAACAAAAAGGAAGGTAGTGCCCCCTTCTCCAATGACAGGTATGTTAAGAGATCATTGCAAAAGACATTCTAAGTAAGCTGGTCACTTTCTTGACAAGGCTCTAGCGCTCTTGTAACTTGCTATTTTCATTTTCCACCCTTAAAATATAAACAAAGTAATAAGAATAGTAATAAGATGTTGGTTTGGCTAGGATTTACAAGCAATTACATTGGGCTCACAAGTGTTGGTATTTTTTGTTGCCTTGTCACTTGCTGACCTCTGATGCCCTCACTGATATCCTCCACCGCTGCTGAAGTGAGGCCAAGAAGCTCGGGTAGAGTCTTTTGGGGGTTACCATCTTCAAAGGGTAAACTGCAAAAAACTGAAAAAACTGGCCTTATGCTCTTTTTTGTTGCTTTAAATGAATAAGGAGTAAGCATTTGGGGGTTTTTCCTCCTGCATGTTTTTAACCTTAGAATAATCAGGAATGTCAAGTCTTGTCTGCCCTGGCAGACCTGCTGAATGTCTCTGAAAATGTGTATTGTTAACTCTGTGCAGTGTTGTTGTAGCCATGTTGATCCCAGGATATGAGACAGAAAAGGTAGGTGAGGTAATAGCTTTCATTGGACCAACTTCTACTGGTGAGAGATGCAAGCTTTTGAGCTACAGCAAAGTGTTTCAAGGTTAAAACTATTCTAGCTGGCTGAGAGTGTCTACACTACAAAACCTCTGCCAGCATAGCAGTTTTGGTGTAGGCCCTAGTGTAGATGTAGTCTACACCAGCAGGAGTTTTTCTGTTGGTGTAGGAACACTGCGTTCCGTACAATGTTAACTATCTCAACAGAAGCACTCTTCCATCAACATGTCTGTGGCTAAGCTGAGGGTTTTGGCAGCATAGGTACGTTAGTTGGGAGGTGGATTTTCACATCCCAGACTGATTTAGTTCTGCTGACATAACTTAAGTGTAAACCAAGCTTAAGTCAGATTTCTAATAAGAAGAAAGGAAAAGAGAGGCAGAAGGAATGAGAGGGAGGGAGGAAATTGACAGGGTGAGTGGGTGTAAGCAGCAGGGCCGGCTCCAGGCACCAGCTGCCCAAGCACGTACTTGGGGTGGCACCTTATAAGGGGCAGCCAATCTGGGTTCGGCGGGGCAGCACTCAGGTTTCTGGTTTTTGGTTCGGTGGGGCGGGACGACGATCGGGGGGTGGGTTGTTTTTGGTTCAGCGGGGCGGCACTGGGGTTTTTGGTGGTGGTTGTTTTTGGTTCGGCAGGGCGGCGCTCGGAGGTGGGGGTTCTTTTTGGTTTGGCCTGGCGGCACAACGGCACCTGGGGGAAGGGGCATTTTTGATTCGGTGGGGCGGCGCTGGGGTTGTTTTTGCTGTTGTTTTTGGTTCAGCAGGGCGGCACTCTGTGGGGGGGTAACTTTCTTTTTGGTTCGGCGGAGTGGATTTTTTTTTTTTTTGCTTGGGGCAGCAAAAACATTAGAGCAAGCCCTGGTGAGCAGGAGCCATGTGTTTGCTGCTCATGACACAGGAGTGGAAATGGTGGCACTGCCTGCTTTCCTTGCCTCATCTCGTTCAGTCACAGCATCTTTCAGGATTAGGAAAAGGCCCAGTTATGTGATGACAAATCCATCAAGCCCCCAGTTGGTTGTGACAGCTGTTATATGCTTCCTGCTGCCCTACACTCGAACTATATTGTCAAATGCTCTTCAGAAAAGCAGTGGTCCAAAGGGAGGGCAGCCTTGTCCCATCAAAAATGGCCAGTAAAAACAAGTTTTCACTGATCCATGTATTGTCATCTCCGTTATTTTAAAATGGTGCTGGTCTCTTACCATAACACTTCTGTACCCTCAACAGAAGCCAGGTAGTCCTTTTAGGCCTTGGCTACAGACAAACTTGCTTCAACTGCATCCCTGTGTGGCCACCAGGGCCAGCTCTACAGTTTTTACTGCCCAAGCAGCACGCTGAATTGCCACCGGGTGGCGGGGGCAGTCTGTGTGCCCTTAGGGCGGCAGGTGTGTTTCCGCGGCGGCAGCAATTCAGCAGCAGCTTCTATGTTTAGCTGAAGCCGCCGCGGACAGCTAAACATAGAAGCTGCCGCCGAATTGCTGCCATTGCGGAAACGCGCCTGCCGCCCTAACAGTGCACGGACTGCCCCCGCTGTCCGCAGCGCCAGTTCGGCGCTCTGCTTGGGGGCAGCGAAAACACAGGGACTGCCGCCCCTTGCAGATTGCCGCCTCAACCACCAGCTTGGAATGCTGGTGCCTAGAGCCGGCTCTGGTGGCCACTCTTATTTCAGTTTAGCATAAAACTTGTTCCTAACTGACTTAAGCTAAATTTAAATCCGTGTCCACCTACAGGTTTGCACCAGTTCAACTAAATTGGTTTAAACTGACACCTTTTGTTATACTCCATGTGTAGACAAGGCCTTAGTCCTGACAGCCCTAGCTCTCACCATCTCTTTGTCTCTATTCTCTACTTTCTTTTAACAATAATTTTATATAACATGCTTATTGGTTGTGGCCTTTTTGCCATCTTTCCCCTTTTGGGACATTTGTGACTTCAGCCCAGGCTAGAGTTTAACACCAACGTCCTCAAGGCTTGGGGAGGTGGATGCAACAGAAGGGAAAAGCTAAATTCAGTTATGCCACTCATAGAGTCTTCCTGAAGTCAACTGGGGTTAGGGTCAACTAGAAGTTGGCTCCAGCACCCAGCAGGGAAACAATTGGCCTTTCTAACTTCCTAGCCAAGTTGAAATTTTTCAGAGGAAACCGCTGAGCTCTGCTGAGATGCAGGTAGAGTTCTCTCCTAAGAAGCTCGCAGGAGGCAGCATTCTTGTCAGTACTATGAATTCAGAACCCTAGACTCTGTCTTGCTGTGTGTCCCCATTTCAGGTCAATGTAATAGATTGCATAGATGAAGTGACACCACTTTATTAACACTGTGTGCTATTGCCCTCCTTTGTAAAGCGCTTTGAGATCTACTTATGAAAAGCACTATATAAGACCTATGTGGGGATATTGTCATCATGATTAACTTCTCCTTCACTCATTGATACAACCCACTTTTTCAGTCAAGCTGCGTGACCTCTTACATTGTTTTCCTTTAACTACTGTCAGAAAGGTAGGCTGTGAGAAAACATCTGGGAAGGCAGCGTGTAATCAGTGCTTAATGTTCTGTGTTCAATCTGTACCTGATAGATCCTACTATGCTGACAGATATGATGAAAGGGAATGTAACCAATGTTCTACCCATGATCCTCATTGGCGGTTGGATCAACATGACATTCTCTGGATTTGTAACAAGTAAGTGTTATGGAGCAATATGCAATGGTTGCCTGTAGGCATTAGGCCCCATCAGAGCCTTGCTACCTCTGCCTAAGCATGGGCTGAGCTAGTGGAGTGAAATGTGTGTGATCCTGGCTCTAAAGAGGCACAGCAAATTTCTCCCCTCTTGACCAAACAGAAAGGTAGGTGTGGAGATTCTCCATTCCCATCAACAATAACTACACATATAAAATGATGCTAAATTAGCTTTTACCACTCAAGAAAGAAATCTTGAAGTCATCCTGGATAGTTCTCTGAAAATATCCACTCAATGTGCAGCATCAGTCAAAAAAGCTAAGAGAATGTTGGGCATTATTAAGAAAAGTATAGATAAGACAGAATGTATTGCCTCTATAAAAATCCCTGGTACACCCATATCTTGAATACTGGGTGCAGATGCGATTTCCCCATCTCAAAAAAGATATATTGGACTTGGAGAAAGTACAGGAAAGGGCATCAAAAATTATTAGGGGCATGGAACAGCTTCCATATGAGGAAAGAAGAAGAAGACTGGGACTTTTCAGCTTGGAAAAGAGATGACTGGGGGGCGGAGAGGGAATAAGATAGACATCTGTGAAATCATGATTGATGTGAAGAAAGTAAGGAGGTGTTATTTACTCCTTCTCATAAACACAAGTACCAGGGGTCACCAAATGAAATGAATAGGCAGCAGCTTTAAAACAAACAAAAAGGAAATTTTCTTCATACAACTCTCAGTCAATGTGTGGAAATCTTTGCCAGAGGATGTTGTGAGGGCCAAAACTATAATAGGATTCAAAAAAGAACTAGATAAATTCATGGAGGATAGGTCCATCAGTGGGTATTGGTCAGGATAGGCAGGGATGGTGTCCCTAGCCTCTGTTTTGCCAGAAGCTGGGAATGGGCAACAGGAGATGGATCACATGATGATTACCTGCTCTGTTCATTCCCTCTGAAGTCCCTGGCATTGGCCATTGTCAGAAGACAGGATACTGGGCTAGGTGGACCTTTGGTCTGACCCAGTATGGCCGTTCTTATGTTATCTCCTTCCAACTGAGAAACCCCTCCAGAGCCCTTTTCTACGGGCTAAGTGTCCCATCTGCAAATACAGATGACATAAAGCAGAGTTGTCAGAGCTGGAATGCATGTCTTCATTTACAAATTGGAGAGAGGCATAAAGAAGTGTTTGTGCGCAATGTGCTGAGGTACTTTTGCCATGCTTGTTTTATAATGTTACATCACTCTGTTCTACTGGCAGAGTGGATAAAAAAACAAAATGGGATTTTTATTTAAAATCAGATTTTTTTATTTGAATAAGTTTTTTCCTCAAAAAAATGCATCTAAAGATAGTTTTAATTCAGATACATTATAGTTCAAAGATATCATCATGGAATAGGGATTATAAAGTCTAATTCTATAGTATGAGACAATATATTCTTGTAATATTTAAGAAAAGTTTTGTAAATGAGTTCCAATAGTTCATGGATTAGGGACCCAATTTTACTGAGTTCCAGGGGCTTCTGTATAGATTATTTATGTTAATCTTTCTATCTACCCAGTGGGACTCAGTGCTCAATCTAGAAGATACTATCAGAGATGCTTAGTTTTGCAGTTCTCAAACTGTGCATTTGCATCTCCAGAGATAATGCTTGTTAACAGCAAAAATGTTTTTAAATACATAGAGGTGAGAAATAAGACCTCAACCCTGTTGTTCCTCTGCAAATTTGTGCACACAGAGTCAATCCCTTACCTCTCTCTAAAAGTGCAACATTTCAAAAAGTTCAATGAATAGAAGATTGTTGGGGGCGGAATAGATCTGGACAAGGAGAAGACGTCTCGAGATAAATGTGAGAAGGGAGGGACAGGCAGTAGAAACAAAAATGAAACTGTTTGAGCAGCATATTCCAGAAGTCTTGAGGTCTTTCTGAATTTAGCCTTCATTGATTTGAGATCTACCACACCATTCTCTCACTAGAAAGGAAAACCTATAATGGCAGCAGGCCGTGAAAGAGACCCAGTTTGGGAATATTTTAATGAAGTTCCTCTACCTGTGAGTAAGACAGGCATGTGTGCAAAATGCAAACAGTGCAACAAAAATGCAGGGCCTGCTTGCCCGAATGAAACATCATGAGAAGTGTTCCTTCTCAGGAGGAAGCAGCGTTGAAGATTAAAGGAACATGTCTGAACATGCAGGATCTTCAGGTTGGTAAACTTTATTTCATAATTCTTTAAGGGCTGCCTGTCTTCCTTCTGGACTATTCTTGAATTCTCATGTTTGAGCAAAAAATATATAGTTGTTACTCTATGATACTATCATTTCAGATGCAGTTGTGATAAAAAATAAATAGCTGAAATAGGCAGATCTTCCTTTTACAATTTCACCTCGAAAGTAGTACTGAATGTCAGTGAATGCAATGAGTAATACTAAATAAGCAGTACGATGATGATAATTAAATAACTGCATTGACTTATTTTGTTTAGGAGAATCCATCCTCAACATACAGGATACTGAAGACTATCCACTTTCAACATCGCTGTCATTTTCTATAGTTTCAGAGTTATCTGCCAATGATAGTGTTTCAGTCACATCATATATGTCACAATATATCACCTGTAGCAAAATGAAAAAAAATCTCCATCATCCAGAAACAACCATAGATAAGTTTGTGAGAAGAACCAGCAGATTACCAAAAAAAAAAAAAAAAAGAGGTAATTGATGAAAAATTGCCTGATTTGTTTATGCAACAAACTCTCCTTTCCATATAATTGAGGACCCACACTTCATTAACATGGTTTAGGTATTAAGACTAGGATACGGTCCACCCAACAAAGCATATGTTGCAGGCAAATTACTGGATAAAGTGTGTGAAAGAGAAATTGAGCAGTGTGCAAAAGGTCTAGAGTGTAAAATTGTTAACCTGAGTCTTGATGGGTGGACCAATGTCCAGAATGATCCTGTTGTATGTGCTTGTGTGACAACAGAAAAATGGAATGTCTTCCTTACAGAAAAAATTGATACATCAGGAAATGCACACACCGCAGAATACTTACAAGAAGTAGCAGTAAAAGCTGTAACAAACGGTAAAAAAAAATTTCAAATGTCTATTATGCAACTTGGTCACAGACAATGCTGCAAATGTATTCAAGATGAGAAGAAATTTAGAAGAGCATGAAGAGAGTCCCAAGCTAATAACATATGGCTGCAGTGTTTATTTGATGCACCTCCTAGCCAAAGATTTCAGTGTTCCAGAAATAAAGGCTTATGTTGTTGAAATTCAAAATTCCTTCAGTAACAACCATTTTGCATCAGCTGCTCTGAAAAAAGTGGGAGGAACAAGCCAACTGTCCCACAAGGCATGTGATGGAACTCAGTAGCGGACTGTTTTGAGCACTATATCAAGAACTGGCTTAATCTGCTGACAGTTTGTGAACAGAATCGTGAAAAAATAGATGGCACTGTCACAACCAAAGTTCTCAACATTGGTCTTAAGAGAAACGTTGAACACATGCTGAGTACCCTGAAGCCTATTTCTGTAGCCTTGAACAAAATGCAGGGAAATAGCTATTTTATTGCTGACGCTGTTGAAATTTGGAAGGATCTGAATGAGATTAAAAAGAGAAATATGCAATGACAGTTAAATTACAAGCATTTAAAAAAAAAAACACGAATGGGACAAGCACTATCGCCAGCTCATTTTCTTGCAAATATTCGGTACCAGAGTCAACCCTGAACTGCTGAAGAAGAGGAGTTGGCTATGACATGGACATCCAGCAATCGTCCCTCCTTAATGCCAATTATAATAAACTTTAGAGCTAAGGGAGAACCATTCAAGAAATATATGTTTGATGATGATGTTTTAAAGAAAATCACAGCAGTGAACTGGTGGAAGTCACTCAAACACCTGGATTCAGAAACTGAAGTGATAATCTCACTTTTAACAGCAGTAGCGTCTTCTGCTGGTGTAGAAAGAATATTTTCTTCCCTTTGGACTAATTCATTCCAATTTGGGACCTGAAAAAGTAGGAAAGTTTGCTTTTCTTTTCCAGTTTATGAACAAACAGGAAAATGAAGGAGAAGATGACTGAGTTAGATGCAGAAGCCAATATTTTAAATTTCTCATGTTGACGTGGCTGACAAAGTCGATGTAATTTTCAGGGTTTTTTAAAATATTTCATTTAACAAAATGAAACCTGATTTTTAAAAAACTTGAATGTTTTGTTAAAATATTATGTGTTTGCTGTTGAAGAAAAAAATCCAGAATACATAACGTTGTTTTAGTTAGATAAAGAAAATTTAAAGGTCTGTCTCTTGATGTTCTCCTCCTAATACAGCATGGCAAGAAAATCCTCCAAATAGTAATGATTAACTTGTTGAATTGGAGATAGTTCGCCTCTGTAAAGGTGCATGACTGACCCCTGCAGTGCCTCCTGCTGGTTGTCTCAGAGAATTAGCTCTTTTCCAGCCACGGAGCACCCTCTGTAGGGCTGGTGTCCTGCTTGTAGCTGGCCCTGTGTCCCTCCCAGCCCCCAGTGCCCCTTTACCCTGGGACTGCCCCCTAGAAATACCCCTACCAGTCTCTGAGTCTTCCCACCCTGGGGAACCCCCACCCTCTATCCCCATCTTGCCTCAGTCATGGGCTACTGCCAGTTACCATCTGGCCCCCCGCTCACTGGGACAGACTGCAGCATAAAAGCCACTCATCATAGGCAAGGGGATTTGGACCAGCTGCCTTCCTCTACCACCTAGTACCTCTGTGGGCCTAGGACCAGGCCCTGCAGCCTGGGGAGTTGCCAGCCTGGAGTTCCCCTGGCCTTTCCCCAGCCCTGCTTCACTCCCAGTACCCTTTCTGCAGGCAGCCCGGCCCTGCTCTTTCCCAGCCTGGAGAGAGACTTCTGATGGGCCTCTGACTCACAGCCTTTTTATACAGGCCAGCTGTGGCCTGATTGAGGTGTGGCCCAGCTGCAGCTGCTTCCCCAATCAGCCCAGTTTAACAGCCCTCAGCCACAACCTTCTCCCAGGGCTGACTTTAACCCTTTTTTGCTGGAGTGGGGAAGCCTCCCCACTACAACCTGCCAGTGACTTCATGAATATCTGCTTCAATTACCGTTGGTAAATGAAATAACCAAACAATCATTCATTTTCTGTTATAGCTGTAAAACTATAGTGTATAGTGTGTACTTTCTAAAAATGAAACCTACATCTGTCTCTTGAGTTGTGAAGAATATGTATTAAGGTTATAACAACCAACAAGAATGCACTTTTATGTAGAAATCCATGATTAAACTGAGTCTTCCTGACTAGTGATTTAAATCATGATTTAAATCAAATCCACCCTGCCTACTGGCACAATTGTGATTAAGCAGACATCCACTAACATCTAGCAGGGAATGGGAGATACTGAGTAGTTATGGCAGAGTTGCACTCCATTTGATGCAATGGCTCGTTCACTGAGTGACAGTGGAGTGAGAAACACTTTTTAAAAATAGCAAAATATGACAGTGAAATATAGACATTGGTAGGTGCAGTTGAGAGCAGGCGTAGCGCCAGAAACTGCTTGAAATTTTTTTTATTGCCTAGATTTGAAGTTGGCAGAGTATGTTTCCTTCCAGACATGTACGGGAGTCAAGTCACACTAAGTAACTAGTGCAGTGGGTTCCAAACATATATACTTTCCTTCAGTTCTGGGTTCATTTTACTCCCGCCATTTGTGAGATGACTCTTGTCCATCATGGATGTGTTAATAGCAGTGATGATTTGGTTTATTTTCAAAAACCCTTTAAAATTTGACTTTTACTGGGAGTTAAAAATAAAGTGAGTTTTGTGTACATCTTCTTGTATGTATTAACATTTTTCAGCTGAATAGCTGGTTGTGGAACAGCTCTGCAGTTGCTTACCATTGTTTGTGAAATGATCTTGTTTACCTTCCTTACAGCAAAGGTACCATTTCCTCTGACGCTGCGCTTTAAACCAATGCTGCAGCAGGGAATTGAGCTGCTCACTTTGGATGCATCCTGGTAAGAGTTTTGTTTTTCAGTCAATACATCACAGGCTGGGGATGGTGGAACTTTTTTATGAAAAGCTTAGAATGAATGAGTGCCTCTGCCTGTGCAAGCATGCCTGAAGTGAAATCAGAAAATAGGCATTCTACATTCAGGCACTCATTGAGCTGAAATCTAATCTTTTTGTTTTGGTTTGTCAGGGTGAGTTCTGCTTCGTGGTACTTCCTGAATGTGTTTGGACTTAGAAGCATTTACACGCTCATCCTGGGTCAAGATAATGGTAAGACCCTATTGTTTCTATTTAATTAACTGGTTTCTGCTTGTGTTGGGGAGTTCATCTGACTGTTAATAACCTTCTATAGTTCCAGGTTTCAGAGGAGTAGCTGTGTTAGTCTGTATCAGTAAAAACAACAAGGAATCCTTGTGGCACCTCATAGACTAAAAAAATTATCGGGGCATAAGCTTTCTTGGGATATAACCCACTTCATCAGATACATGGAGTGGAAAATACAGTAGGCAGGTATAAATACACAGCACATGAAAAGATGGGAGTTGCCTTACCAAGTGGGGGGTCAGTGCTAACAAGGCCAATTCACTTAGGGTGGATGTAGCCCATTCCCTTTTCCTTCATTAGCCTCAAACAGGTGGGGAGAAATTGCTCTAAATCTGCTTGGATTTTTAGCTTTAAAGAAAAGTGCAAAGACTTAACTAGTCTTCGGTACTAGATGCGGGGCAGAGGGACACCTGGTTGCTGTCAAAAGTTTCTTGGCTGGGAAACTAGGAGTTCACATCTTGCTTCTCCCTGCACACCTCATATTAAAAGTTCTTTCGGCCCCTGCTTACAGGGGAGAGAAACACAGGAGTTGCAGCCCCTGCCCACTTCAGTAAGCCTCAGCCATCTCAGGGAAAGGGCTGGAAGCAGCTGTTGGGTTTGAAACTCATGCCAGTTCACTCTTTTGCCTCCAATCAGAATCTCTGATCCACTGGAAGGGTAGGAACAGCAGAAAATAAACTGAAGTTTATATCAGAGCATCAGGGGCTGCTGTACTGACTGCAATAATGTCTGCAAATGTCAGGATGGTGGGTGCTACTAAAGAAGAATATGCAGCCAAGGTCCTGAGAGTTCATTGTTTCAGGCCTCAGTCTGGGACAAAGGGGAGGGGCATAAATTGGCTCAGTCTGGCCTTCTGTCGTCATCAGTCTGAGTCTCCATGGCTCTGCCCTTTCAGGGATTGTCATGTCCATCTTTATGATGGTTCTGAGAAAAGACTCTTCCCCATTCCCTATTTAAAAATCATTGACTCATGTTGAGAAACCCTGATGTGAAATCCCCACCAAGGACTATGAACAAGTATTACAAGCTGACTCAGGCAGCATGGTTTAGTGGTCGCAACATGGCTTAGTAGCCACAGGTTGGATCATTTGTTGCTGTGTTCAGTTTTCCTCCATTGCATTAGAAGTTACATCCCTAGGAGGGATTAGATAGCTAGAGAGAACCCCCCACAAAACTCAGTTTTTCTTCTCTGAAGATCCCCTGTTAAAATAAACAGAACTAAACTGCCTTTCCAATCATCCCGTTCACAAAAGAGCTCATTTCTTGAGATCCCCAGAGCTCTGTCATCAGCAGGTCCCAAGAGTCACCAGAGGGCTGTTCTTCCAGTACAGATCTCTACCATTCTGGCTGGTAACTGCCCCAAACCCTTCACAAAGAAGATGGTGGATGCTGCAGCTCTAAGAGAGAAAAGCTAGTGGTGTTCTGCCATATCTGGGTGAGTGGAGCTGGCCTTCCTCAATCTTTTCAGTAGACTCTACTTTAATCAACATATGCAAATCTTTTTTCCAGAACCTCAGTCTGATAATAGATGAGACGAGTTGTTCCATCCCAGCTCAACAGCAGACTCTCACCTGGTAGTCCTTCAGCACAAGGAGAGCTCTTGCTTAACTCTCCACGGACATAATTCTAAAATTAGATCACTGGGTTCTTCTAGTATAAGACCAGGAGTTTCCAGCCAAGGATCTTCCAAGTCTGCCAGTTCTAGTGCCATATTTGCAACTGCACACTGAATCCATTAGCTATTTGCCCAGAAGTCAGAAATTCATTTCTCTGCGCTGGACATGCTGTTTCCTCCACTACTAGTGCAAACTGCACAGTTGGCATCTTGAGCACAGTGCTCAAAGGAATGATGCTCCGAGTAGTCATAAAATGCCAGGCTCTCCAGCCCATCAGATTGGTATCATATAGCCTAGAAAATGTTTCCATTCATGTAATTGAGCTTCTAAAGGAAGTTTGATTACAGCCTCCTGGAATTAAGAGAAGTACAAATGGCCTTCAAGCTGCTGGTTAATGGTCACCCAAAAAAAACAAACCACAGCTGGTAACCCACATCACTTACCAAGGAGGTAGTAAAAGCAGAGTTCTTCCCAAAATGAAACTACTGCTATTCCACTGGGCCAAGCACAACCGGCTTTTTATTATTTGAGTGACACAAACAGGGCCATGCAGCTGGATCTGGTTTATAAACTTCTACAACTGCAGGTTAGCAGAGATTCCCTACCTTGCATTTATCAAGGTTCACTCCACTTAAGTCACTGCTGGTTTTTACACCAAGAAAAGTGATGCTTTAGTGGGAAAGCTGGGCAGAACCCACCACCAAAGGGGGTAATAGCATTCTCCCCACAGCTTCTCTGGACATTGCAGGCTCAGTAGGAGCATCCTCTGGGCAGAAAGTTACTGAAACCTTTCACTACGGGCAGTTTACCTATTCAAGCTGAGTTTTGTTTTTCCTTCATGGTTTCTGGCCATTAGCCATTTTAGCGTAAGTTTCCATAGAATGTTTTCAGTTTGGAGATCTGTGTAGCTTTGCCTTTTGCCTAGTTAAATAGTCAGTGGGAATGCTAAAAAGATCCTGCAGTGGTGGAGAGTCTGAGGTTGGGTGTTTTGTATCTGTGGAAGCCATTAAGTTGGAGAAGGCAGGATCTGTCAGCAAGGGGACAAAATGTAAACTTGCACATGGAGGAAAGTTACCCACACACCTGCACTGGTGCTCAGCATGGCTCAGGGAGGAATTAACAGATGAAAAAAGTGTTCCTTTCCATGCTGCCTCATGAGCATACATTACTTTCATCCTGCAGGGTCAGCATAGCATGATCATGGTGGGTAGGTGCCTGCAACTCTCTAGCTTACAGTTCAGATCCGGAACTTCTTCTCTAGTGGTACAGTGCTTTCAAGAGCTCTCTGTCTGTGTGGAGTAAGTAAACATCCATTCTTTTTTCTCTCTGTTGCAGCTGCAGACCAATCTAGGGTAATGCAGGAACAGATGACAGGAGCAGCAATGGCCATGCCCGCAGATACTAACAAAGCCTTTAAGGTACAGTATTGCTTAAATTTCCAACTTCACTTTTGTGTGCTGTACTCTTACAAACCTGTGTACTGCATGCAGCCCCTCTTCCCTTACTCACTGCCTGGAAAACACAGGTCCTCTGAAGGAGTGAGGAAAGAGGATGAATGGAGATCTCTGAAGGTAATATTCTGCTAACTCCTGTTATAGATAAGTAGCCTAGCTATCTCATGAAATAGCCTCCACATTTTCCCTGTTCCTGGAGATTAACGGAGCAGAAAGATCCACCTCAGGAGGAAATGCTATGGAACAGCATTTTCAAAGTGGCCCATTATGCCTTGGCATTGAGAGATAGTTCTTCATAATGATAGCCAAACACTTTTTCCACAAATCTGAGCTGGCATATGACTAACACAGAAAGCAGAAGCTTCCATAGTGTTAGTGGAATGGGCTTTCTGGTCATCTGAAGTAAACCTAGTTATTTACAGGCCTGTCTGAATACAAGAAAGGATCCATTTGGATAAGCTCTTCATTTATTTTCCTCTTTGGACTTTCCTCCAAGTGCAGCAAATAACCTGGATGACTTCACAAAAGAGGTGGTTGGGTCATTGTGAAGCTGAACACAAGGCCAACTCATGGAGCAGGTCTGTGATGGAGCTTGGGGAGGGGGCGGAATCAGCAGAGGGGTCTAGCTCAGATGAAAATCTGTTCCTCTTTTGGCAAAATTTTTGAGTGAGGTAAAAGTACAACCTCATCTTTATGAAAAGCTACCAAAGTGGTCAGGGGAATGAGTTATCAAGGGTTGGAGTATCCTCACCTGCCTGGCACAGGAGAGCTCAGTCAGGAATGTAGCTCAAGGACAGAAAGCATAAAGAGCACTCAGAAGTTCTGAGTTTAGTGATGCTCAAATTTAAATCCAGCAAAGCTAGTGAAGCCAGCACTGGAGAGTTGAAGTGCCCGAGACTCTTCCTGTATTGAAAAACTTACCTGGCTGATGAGCAAAGATAAAAGTCAGAAACAACAGCCAGGTGAACTTTCAGGGAAGATCAGGGTTAGGTGGACTCCTAGATGCATCGTTCCAAGATCTCTCTGTAAAAGTCTTATAGGATTTCATCAGCACCTGACTGTGTCATCTGGAAATCCAGAGAGCTGGGAGTCCTGTGATGCCGATGGTTAAAGGTAGGGAAGCTGTGTCCACGTGTGAGGCTTATCTGTCACTCAAGAAGAAAAGATTAGGCATGACTGACAGGAACAGAAAATTCTGAAGCCTGAGCATTAGATTAATAGAATTTGGGCCTAAGTGAATCATAGAATATCGGAGTTGGAAGGGACCTCAGGAGGTCATCTAGTCCAACCCCCTGCTCAAAGCAGGACCAATCCCCAACTAAATCTTCCCAGCCAGGGCTTCATCAAGCCTGACCTTAAAAACCTCTAAAGAAGGAGATTCCACCACCTCCCTAGGTAACCCATTCCAGTGCTTCACCACCCCTAGGGAAAAGTTTTCCTATATCCAACCAACCTCCCCTACTGCAACCATTATCCTTGTTCTGTCATCTGTACTACTGAGCACGTCAGATCCATCCTCTTTGACCCCCCTTTCAGGTAGTTGAAGCAGCTATCAATCCCACCTCATTCTTCTTTTCTGCAGACTAAAATAATCTAGTTCACCTCAGCCTCACCTCATAAGTCATGTGCTCCAGCCCCCTACTCATTTTGTTGCCCTCCACTGGACCTTTCCAATTTTTCCACATCCTTCTGTAGTTGTGGGCCCAAAACTGACACAGTACTCCAGATAAGACCTCACAAATCGAATAGAAGGGAATGATCAGTCCCTCGATCTACCAGCAGTGCCCCTACTTTATACACAAAATGCCATAGCCTTCTGGCAACAAGGGCACACTGTTGACTCATATCCAGCTCTCATCCACTGTAACGCCTAGATCCTTTCTGCAGAACTGCTGCCTAGCCACCTTGGTCCCTAGTCTGTATTGGTCGCATGGGATCTCCATCCTAAGTGCGGACTCTGCACTTCTTGAACCTCATCAGTTCTTTTGGCCTAATCCTCTAATTGTCTAGGTCCCTCTGTTGAGCCTATCCCTACTGTCCAGCGTATCTACACTCTCTCAGGTTTGAGTATCTGTAAATTGCTGAAGGTGCATCCAGCCATCCTCCAGATCATAGTGAAGATTATGTCATGTGTGCTTCATCTTGCGTTGTGAAGCCAAGGCAGAGAGGAAAGCATAACTACTGGAAACCTGAACCCGGGAATCAAAGAGTCCTGGAAAGCTACTCAACCTCTGCCTGCTTGTGACACAATTACTGGTACTTGGGGCATTGGCCTACAATGTCAAGAACTATCTTGTCTGCCTGCACCTGACAGAACTATGACTGCCACGATTCTCCAAACAGTCTCTGTACCCACTCGCACACCAGGACACTCCTATGATTCCCTTCCTGATTAATGGAAATGTAATGGTGTAGTAACTGCCTCCTCTCCCCCCCCCACCCCCACTAGCCTGGTCCCCACTTCCCCACAAACCATGGGCAGAGCATTCTCCTGGTGCTGTGTATGAAGGGAGTCAGGCTGATGGTCTGCCCTGAAAAATGCTTTGGTTCAGTGAGTTTCCTGAGCTCCTTGGTGAAAGACACCATTCAGCCACAGGCCCAACCTGTGGAGGGATCAGCCAAACCCTAACCAATGTCTAGCCACTGCTTATTGATGAGCAATCCCCAGAACACCCCTGCTCACACATGCGTGGTAATCCCATACTTCACAGACAACTTGTCTTAAACTGAGCATAATCTAGGAGTCAGACCAAAACTCAAAGCTTATTCCCAGACCAGCTATGTGGTGACATTGTGACAAATTTTGTTACCATCTGCCTGAGGCAGGTGATTAGGCTGAGACCGCAGGGATTGTTTGGGGAGGAAGAGATGAAACCACCAAGGTCTAAGTTTTAACTGTATTAGTTAAAATATAAAACAACACTGGAATGTGGGGCGTTTCCACGTCACTTAGAGGAGGGAAGAAGCGTTAGTGCCCCAAGCCCTAACCCATTTCATACTTACACACCACTGAACCCGAGGCTGGCCAGCCTAGGGTGTAATGTAAGAAGAGGGGAGGGGTGGATGGGAGTTCTTGTTCTGAGCCAGTTGTCTGGTCCGCTTGTATCTCTGAATTGCTCCAGCCTCAGGAGGGTTTTTAGTCCAGGGGTTTTTTGGGGGGGTGTTTTGTTCCACGACTTTGGGTTGGGTGCTTTTTGTACCAGTTCAACTGGCTTTCTGTGGTCTCCTAATTTTTCCAAAACATACTCGCTTCAGGAATGCGCCCCTCTGCTTCTCACCACCCTTGTTGTTTTGCCTGTGGTTTTTATTTTGCAGCCCTGGTTTAGTGTACTTTTTTTTTTTTTTTTTTAATGGCTGCTTGTGGCTGAGTGGGAGATAACGCAGCTGCAGATTCTTGTCTAGTGCCATGACCTTGAACTAGGCGCCATAGCATCTTGTTTGTTGGACTGACTAGTAGCTACAGTGTTGAGTTAACTCATTCTCTGCTTTCTTCCTCCTTCCCCCTCTTGGCCTCTGTACTCTGCAAAGGAATCTTCCATTCCACTCACCACTTTTGACCCTCCCCAAAATGCCTGTGATGCTTGCAACAGATAGTACAATATACAAGCTAATTGCCTCCCCCAGGGGGATGCCTTGAGGGAGGGGGCCATTGGGGTGTGACAACATAAGGAGTTTGTAACTGGTGGGGTGACTCAGCAGAAAAAGGACAGTGATCATCCACAAGGATTTCTCTCAGCTGGAAGAATCTTTTCCCGTTTAAATCAAGGCATGTTACCATTCGCACCACAAAGATAAGCTTCACTAGCCTGGGGTTCATCTATTCCCCTGAACCTAGAGCTCTTCCTTTCCACATCCATTGTTCTAGGCCTCAGCACCTGTTCAAGGAAAGAGGGGAAGTCCATTTAATCCCTTGCTTACTGAGGTGAGCATCCTCTGTCACAATCCTTGAGACTGTATGCCACAGACAGGAAGGAAATCAAAAGATCTTTCTCAGCTTTGATAGAAGCCACCAAATCCTACCTAGCTATCTCAGCCTAGACTGTCTTTGCCCAACCTCAGACCCAGGTGCCTCTTGCTGCTAGGAGCTCTCACCTTAATTCAATAAGGAAACTCAGTGGCTTCATTGGTTCCAAAGATGCAGAATGAAGCAGTGATGCCATCCTCCTGACCAGAATTTTGACCATTCATCAGCACATTCTCATATAAGAGAGACCCTTTCCTCTTAAGATTGATGAAAGCGAGAGCACTCTTGGGAGCACTGCTCAGCGATCATCAGTGTCTTCCTCAGAGAAGACAAATTACCATGTCCATGAAGTATGCTGGACTCCAGCCACTTCTTAACAAGAGTGCTGGGCAACTTCTTACCTACATCAATAAGAACATAAGAGCGGCCACACTGGGTCAGACCAAAGGGCCATCTAGCCCAGTATCCTGTCTTCCAACAGTGGCCAATGCCAGGTGCCCCAGAGGGAATGAACAGAACAGGTAATCTTCAAGTGATCCATCTCCTGTCACCGATTCCCAGCTTCTGGCAAACAGAGGCTAGGGACACCATCCCTGGCTAACAGCCATTGATGGACCTATCCTCCAATGACTTTTTAGAATCTAGAATCTGCCTGTTTTTAATAAAAGGCAAATAAGACTTCTGGCATGTTTGTTTCTTCCCTGTGATATTTTAAGTCATCCTACATTTATTTTTCTGAGAACAGAGAAGTTTCATTACCATGCAGACCTGTGTATAAGCTCAGTCACAAACAAACCAACCATGTTAGTTTGTCTTTAAAAATAGAATTCTCATGTGTTTGCTTAGTATGGTTACACTGTAACTGATTACACTGCTAATGACTCAGGAAGTAACAGGGACTTCTGCCCCACTGTCAGTGAGGTGAAAATGGTACCTGTATGGAAGGTTGGGCAGAAATTGTGCTAGACTGATGCTCCAGCTGCAGCCCTGGAACTGCTCACCTTAGCGGGTCTTCAGGAGACTCAGCCTTAGCAGCCTACTCCAGTCTTACAGTGTGCATAAGCTCCACAGTCTCCTGGAACTAGCAGAGGTGATAGCCTCAATCCCTATGGATGTCATCAATTCTGACATGAGGCCTGCAGCATTCTCAGAGGTGCAGCTAATCTTAGCAGTGTCTCCCAAGTGAATTGCCAAGAGGCACTGCTCCCCTGGGGACAAACAAATCCAGCCAATGTGGCATTTGTAGTCTCAGGTGTTTTAAAGGGAGAACAGCACTCCAAAAGTTAGAGGCCTTTTCAGAAAGAAGAAAAAACTCATTTTTCAAATTCTTTGTAAGCATGAAAGGCCTTACATCACTGAAATGCTTTAATTAACCAACTTTTCAGATATGTTCTTCTATAAGAGTAGACTACTTGTGAGTAATTTCATGCAGAAAGTATTTGTTTTGAGAGAAGAGTGTGAAATTGGGTATAGTCCTGTTTATTTAAACAAGACATTGCACCATCCTGGAAGAGAATATGCACAGGAAGTGACAAGAGAACTGTTTTAATACTCAGGCCTCTCTTTCTTCCCCTCCTTCTATTTACTCTCCTTGTAGACGGAATGGGAAGCTTTGGAATTGACAGATCATCAGTGGGCATTAGAGAATGTGGAAGAAGAGCTCATGGCAAAAGATCTACACTTTGAAGGCATGTTTAAGGAAGAGTTACGGACGTCTATCTTCTGAAAGCAGAGCTGAGTCTGAACATATGCTTTGCATTTTCATGCAAAAGGCGTTTTAAAAAAAAAAAATTGGTTACTTACTAAAATACACTGTACTTTTTGATGCTCAGAATAAAAGAGACCATGTTCAGAACTGCCGTTACCTAACTTCCACTGTGAGACTCAAAAGAGTTGTTGTTCCCATCTGTCTTCAAGGTATATTTGATCCAAAGGGGATCAGTATAGGTTTCCTGTTACTAGGAGAGGTTTTTATTTATCTTTTTTGATGAAGACATGCATCTTTCAGTAATGGCAGCTAAAGCAAGAGGCTTATTGACAAACAGTAACTTCTAGTCCTATCATAAATAAATTAAAAATAGGGTTTTGGAGATAAAGACCTCAAAACTTCACTACAGCAGCACATCAAACAGATCAAGTAATGCACTAGTCACCTGTATTTTCTCCTTTAAAATGTCATCCAGACAGCTGGAAATCCAATTGCTCTTTGATGTTAAAACAGTCAAACAAAGTAGAAAATATAACCATATCAGAATAAGAAATGCAGACCTGAAGTATAAAAAACTATATCACTCATCTTTCAGAATTAGCCCCCGGACTCAGTTTCCTCAGGTTTTGATTTTTCCTCCTTGTGTTTATAGCCTTTTCCTGTTTTATCAGGTTTTGTTTTCCTCTGAGAAAACCATACAAAGAAACAAACCTTGAAATACCACTGAACAAATATCACACAAGCAACTGTTGTCAGAATTATTGTTCCTCTGAAAAACCAAGGTATAAAGTGCAGTTTGCATATGTACGTGGCCTGACTTGCTATGTAATATATATTCCACTGGTTTTGACATAAGATGATGTGTAACAACGGGTACATGAAGTACAGTCCAAATTCACACTGTCCTTGGAAAAAGACAGTTACTCACCTTGGTAACTGTTGTTCTTCGAGATGTGTTGCTCGAGATGTGTTGTCATTATCCATTCCAATTAGGTACGCGGCAGCACCACTTGCACGTCTGATCGGAAAAATACCTTATTCTAGCAGTCACCTGTTGGGTCAGCTGTGGAGTCCCTAGCGTGGCGCCTTATTGGCCGCTGGGCAATACCCCAGCGTATGACCGGCCGAGCCCCAGCACCCCCTCAGTTCCTTCTTGCAGCTTCTCTGACAGAGGGGGACGGAGCGGGTTGGGGAAAATGGGGGGAAATTTTTATGGGGGAGGCAACACAACTTCTTGGAAGAACAACAGTTAACAAAGTGTGAGTAACTGTCTTGGTCTCTTTCGAGTGCTTGCTCGTATCAATTCCAGTTAGGTAAATCGCCAAGCCTTAACCTCGGTGGTTGGGGTTGGAGTGAAGTACCGTGGATTGTGGATCGCGCCTTGTCACGGAGTTGTGGGTGAGGTCAGCGGCCTAGCACCCCAGGCTTCCTGTTGATTTTCACCATGACTCCTCAGCGCAGCCTGTAAAGCAGCAAGGTTTATTATAGGATGGACAGGAAACAGCAGTCCAAAGGTAGGTTTGGCAGGCAGACAAAGGATCCTCTGCCCAATTAGATCCATCGTTGGTCAGCAGGTCCAGGCGCTCACCAGCCCTGGGGGCTCAGAGCCCTGTCCTGTTCGTTCCCTCCATCTCCCAGACAGCTCTGAAACTCTCCCCCCGCATGCATCGTCCCCCCAGCCTTTGTTCAGCTTCTCGGTGCAGAAGGTGTCACCTGCCTCTGACTCCCTCCTGGGTCTCACTGTCAGTGTTCTAGGTATCTTCTTCAAGGCCGAGTCTTCTGCTTCCCTCTCAAGCAGATCGTACCCCTCCAGTGCCCACATACACCCCCACCTCAGCCTTCGATTCACAGACTCACAGGTAAAGAGTCAGTCGCCAGTTCGTCTCATTCTCTTCTGCCCTTCGGGACCGAACTGAGCGGGGGATCACTTCAGCCAGTGACCTGGGGAAGTTCGAACCCTACGGCACGTCAGGGATGCCCAACATCCCTGTCCCAATTCCTTGGTGAGAATTACACCAGCCCTTCTGTTTCACGGCCCTATTAATTCGGGGGTGCTCGGGGGGGGGGGGGGGGGGGGGGGGGCCGATGGCACTCGTAGTTCACATGTGAGAGGCTTATGAGTCCCGTGCCCTTTTCCCACCCCCAATATCCCCTGGGTTCCGTGGGCTGGGTCTTTCCTAGTGTTCCAGGGTCTAGGGGGCTGTAATTCGGCTCTCTTGGTTCGAGCCCCCGCCCCCCCCCCTTTTGACCTGGGCCCCCCTCTGGAAAGGCTCCTTTATGATGGGCAAGGGTCCTATTCAGCCATTTTCCTCTTGTCCGGGGGGCCTTTTTCTACCTCTGGCAGGGGTCCACAGGATCGGACAGTGCTACCTAGACATTAGTACAAACCCAGGCCGTAACAAGTTCCAGTAGCAGCTCTACTGGGTACACCAGGTTTCCTGAGGACGGGGACAGGAGGATGTCATGGGCCCGGCACAGCAGCTGGTGGCGACACTTCCAGGGTAACCACCAGCTGCCTCTTGATCCCCCCGACTCCATTTTCGCCTGGGGAAGCCATTCTCCCGGATTCAGGAACCCTTCTCCCACAGAAACCTTTTCCGGCAACTCCCCCAGTGGTCTACCACACCGAGGTTGGCCAGGTCCCCTTCTTCCTGCAAGGCGGGATCTTTCTGCAACTCGGCCTGGAACTCAGCAGCTGGACAAGAGATGGAGACCTGCTCTCTCTCTCACCGGCTGGTCTGAAAGCCACAAGTCCTCCCTGAGCCATGTCCCTGGGCGTTCCTCCCGATCCGGGTTAGGGTCTGTGCTCGGGCAAGGTACCGTCCCCTGTTGTCAGGGCTTGTGCCCCTTGCTGCAGCTCTGGCTCTGGGTCACGACTAGGGCACCCTGGGAGCTGCTGGGACCAGTCCTCCAGGTCCCCCGCTCCCCCAATTCAACACCTCGCGTGGGCAAATGGTGGGTGTCCCCATGTCCTTGGGCCTCCTCCTTGGCCCCTACTTCAGGTGTACCCTCACCACAGGCACCTGAATGGGGTTCCGCCACCCCATCAGGGTCAGATAGGTGGCGGCACCACCTGATCTGGAGGCCACCCACCCTCAGGCTGGGCCAGCGTCAGCTCTGTCAGTGCCCTATCCCAGTATCCATTTGACCTTCTCCGCATCCACCTCCAGCGGAACAAGACACTCTCTCCGCAGGGACCACCCCTGTGCCACCTGTAAACCAAAAGAAACCTGATGTCCGGAGCAATCCCAGCCTCCCCAGAGGAAGCTGGCCTGGGGCCCTTCCTCCTCAGCATCGTGGTATCACGCTGCCAGCCCCCTGCCTGGCAAACACTGCCCCCTCGATCCGGCTGGGTCTTACCACAGTCAAACCCTCTGTGGGTTTGGGCTGCTCAGTCTGTCCCTGAGCCTGAAGGCACTGGGCCCATATGTGGCCTCTTCTGGCCACAGTAATAGCAGCTCCATATCCCATGGGTCGCCCTCGAACAGGGTTCTCCATATGTTCCCCTTCCACTTTGGGAGTCTCTCCAGGGTCACACTCTTTCCGCCCTGGTGGGGTCTGCTCCTTTGGGACTCCTCCTGTCAGTCATCCCCTGACGATGTCCACAACTTGCTGCCAGCTGGCCTGCGTGCTACGGGTTCTCTGGCTTTCTGGTCCATCCCGTTCGCCTCAGGGTCGGACGTGGCACTGCTCATACACAGGTGCTCACGTACAAATAGGTCAAGGCAGGTCTCTTTAGTTGGGCCCAGCTGTCCACTTTGTGGTTCATACCCTTCGTGCCGGTTGGCCAGTTGTAGGTATGTGACTTACGGGTTTTTTACGCTGACTCCAGAATCTTTTCCGGTACCGATCTCAGGAGTGAGCCCAAACGTCGCGGAGTGGGGGCCTTTTGAACAGTTTGTAGTCCCCTGTCTCCGCCCCTTTCATTCAGCTGTACACCTACCAAGCTGAGGAGTCCAGTAAGGGGGTGAGAATCTGGAGCCTGTCCTGCAGGGTGGGAGCCTGTCTGCTAGGGTCATCCCTGTGCAGCTCGCAGGCATTCTCAAAGGCCGTTAGGAAGGTATCTATGTCCTCCCCCTCCTTATGCTGGGCCAGGAAGCACTTATCAAAGCTCCTTTGTAGTCTTTGTCCCCTCACTCACCGCAGCCGGACCTCGCTAGCTCCTCAGCCAGGCCTAGTTCCAGCTCATGCTGACGCTGGTTTTCCTTCTCCTCCCGCTCACGCTGGTTTTCCTCATGCTGACGCTGTTTTCCCCATTCCTCCACACTCCGGCTTCAGATTCTGTGCCTCCTAACTCGAGCGCCTTTCTGGTCATTTTCCAGCCGCATCCATCCAGGGACGGGATCTCTGCGCGGACGATCCCCTGCTGGCTGCCGGGGTCAGGGTGCCCTCGGTATTCGCTGGGCTTCCCCCAACCCTCCCCTAGGTGTAGGTAGGCAGGGTCTCAGGATGTCCTCGTTCGGCAGTCCTGGCCCCCTCCCAGCATGTTCAGGCCCCCGGGGCCCATGCTGCATCTGCTGGGCGGCTTGCCCTCAGGGACATTGGGCTCAGTTTCAAGTGCGAGTGACCTTCTCCTCCAGCTGGGCAATTAGCTGTCCCTTGGTGACCTCCAGTGCACAGCCCCCCTCTGCCGGCACAGCTCCTCAACAGGTCGCTCTAAGGCACTTTAGCATACATCTTCCTCGCTGGCCACTTGCAGGCCTGTGCTCTCAGCTTTTCCACCGGTTCCAGGGAGACCCTAGTTCACCAGCCCTTCTCATGTTCACTTCCTCTCTGCCAGGTCGAGGTGCAGGACTCCTCCACTACCTGGACCACTTGCTGCGATGCCCAGGGGACCCTGTTACTGCTAAAGTCCTCTCTGATCACACACTCCCAGGGGTTAATTGCCCCCTGAAACCATCTCTCTCTGAATCTTCAGCATGCTTGGTACCTGTCAATCCCCTTCGTTTACTGCTCCCCGGTCACTTACTGCAGGAAGCACTGTCCACGGGTGCAATACATCCCACGCTACCACCCAGTTGTCACGGATGTGTGGGTGAGTCAAGGCCCTGCAGCCCCCGGCTTCCTGTGATTCACCGTGAGCTTCAGCCAGCCGTAAAGCAGAAGGTTTATTTAGATGACAGGAACACAGTCCAAAACAGGTTTTGCAGGCACAGGCAACAGGATCCTCCCCAATTAGGTCCATCTTGGGGTCCCAGGAGCACCACAGCCCCCTTGGGGGCTCAGAGACCTGTCTGTTCTTCCCTCCATTCCCCAGCCAGCTCCTGAAACACTCTCCCCCCAGGATCTCCTCCCCCCAGCCTTTGTTCAGGTCCCAGGTAGAGGTGTCACCTGGCCTCTAACCCCCTCCTGGGTTCTCACATTACATGGTCAGGCATCTTCCCTCAAGGCCAGTCTCCCATCCCCCAGTGCAGATCATCCTCCCAGGCCAAACCCCCCACTCAGCATTCATAGACCACAGTAAGAACAGTCCCAGTTCATCACAGCCCTACCAAAAGCCTGTCTAACGATGGCATAATGTGAGACAAATGTATGCACTGAAGACCTAAGTAGCAGCTCTGCAGATCTCCTGGATTGGCACCTGGGCCAGGAAGACTGCCAACGAGGCCTGAGCCCTTGTGGAGTGAGTGGTGAGATGAGGGGGCGGGGGTGGGACCCCAGCCAGATCATAGCAAGCACGAATACATGACATGATCCAAGAAGAGACCCGCTAGAAGGAGACTGGAAGACCCTTCATCTGGTCTGCTACCGCGATGAAGAGCTGAGTCGTTTTCCGTAACAGCTTTGTACACTCAATGTAGAAGGCAAGAGCCCTACGAACATCGAGGGAGTGAAGCCAGTGTTCCTGACTATTGGCGTGAGGTTTTGGGAGGAATAAGCCCCTTCCACCCTTACTTGTTGATGTAGAACATTGCCGTGGTCTTGTCTGTGAGGACCACCACACCAACGACCATGCAACCGCTCCTGAAAGGCTTGACATGCAAGACGCACCGCAGTCAGCTCCTGTACGTTGATATGGCGAGAGAGATCGGACAAGGCCCATAGACTTTGCATCTGGATGTCCCAAAGGTGGGCACCCCATCCCAGGGCTGACACATCTGTGAGGAGGGACAAGGAGGGCTGAAGAGTGTGGAAGGGGACTGCTTCGCATGCCACCCTTGGGTCTAGCCACCATTGGAGGGAGGCCAGGACCCCTTCCGGTACAGTGACCACCAGGTTCAGGCTGTCTCAATGTGGGCGGTAGACAGATGCCGGCCAGGCTTGAAGTGGTCGGAGCCGAAGTCTGGCATGTTTGGTCATGTATGTGCAGGAAGCCATACGACCAGGAGACTCAGGCACATTCTTGCCGTCAAGGTTGGGAAGCTTTGTAGACTCCGGATGAGGCCTGTCAGAGCATGGAAATGAGCATCCGGCAGGAGGGCTTGGGCATGGATGGATTCTAGGACCACCCCGATGAATTCTATTTTCTGGGTTGGTTCTAGACTCGACTTCGCCACATTGATAAGAAGACCTAATCAAGAAAATGTGTCCGTGACCACTTGAATGTGGAACTACACCTATTCTATACCTGTATCCATCGCCGATGAAGGGAGGCTGCCACGACAGCCATACATTTGGTGAACACTCAGGGAGCTGTGGAAAGGCTGAACGGAAGCACTGCAAACTGGTAGTGTTCATGGTTGACCACAAAGCAGAGAAAGCGTCTGTGCAATGGATGGATTGCTATGTATAAATACATGTCCTTCATGTCAAGGGCAGCGTACCAGTCTCCAGGATCCAGGGAAGGTATAATGTTGCCCAAGGAGACCATGCGGAACTTCAACTTCATCATGAATTTGTTGAGTCCGTGTAGGCCCAGGATAGGCCAAAGCCCACCCTTTGCCTTGGGGATTAGGAAGTAACGGGAGTAAAACCCCTTGCCCCTTAGCTCCCTTGGAACCTCCTCGATCGCCCCCATAGATAGGAGCATTTGAACCTCCTGAATGAGGAGTTCCTCACGAGAAGGGTCCCTGAAGAGGGACGGGGAGGGAGGATGAGGAGAAAGAAATTTGGAGAGAGTATCCCCTTTCCACTGTGCGAAGAACCAAACAATCTGTGGTTATAAGGGACCAAACACAGTGGAAGTGGGATAAATGATTCAGGAAGGGTAGGGTAGGATCCTGAGCAGTCGGAGCGTCCCTTCAAAAGTTTTGCTTAGGGCCTGCTGAGGGCTTGGAAGGGCCCTGGCCCTGGCGGGGTTGGAAGGTTTCCTCCTGGTATTGCGCCCCCGCCTCCTATAGAAGTCCTGCCTCAGCCGAGGAGGATAGGAGCGTTGGAGCTGACGCTTAAATGGCTTCCACTGAGTAGCCAGTGTGTGCATCCCCAGTGATCGCATTACGGCCCTTGAGTCCTTGAGGCTCTGACACCTCGAGTCAGTTTTGTCTGAAAACAGGGCGTCTCCATCAAAGGGGAGATCATATGATATTTGCTGAAGCTCCGGTTGTAAGCCAGAAGCTTGCAGCCAAGATATATGTCTCATTGCAATGCCTGAAGAGAGGTAGTCTGCAGTGTCCAACAAGGCCTGTAATGAGGTCCTCGCCACCATCTTGCCCTCTTCCATCAGGGCCCCAAACTCTTCTCTGGATTCCAAAGGAACCAGCTTCTTGAACTTTAACATGGAGTTCCAAAAGTTATAGTTGTATCGGCTCAGGAGCGGCTGCTGGTTTGCAATCCGGAGCTGAAGGAGTAAACTTTGTGCCCAAATAAATCGAGGCGTTTGGCCTCTTTTGATTTGGTTGCCAGGGCTTGCTGACCATGGCACTCCTTCTCATTCACCAAAGCCATCACTAGTGAACAGGGCTGTGGATGTGTGTACAAGTTGTCATATCCCTTGGAGGAGATGAAGTACTTCAGCTCCACCCCTTTGGCAAACGCCTGCATCCATTCCTCCGACTGCTAGATTGTCCTGGCCATGGTCTGAATGAGTGGTAGGGCCACGCTAGAAGGAGTCTCTGCGGACAAAATGTCAACCACAGTGTCCTCCACCTCTATAACCTCCTCCGCTTGGAGGTTCATATTCTGCACCACCCTGCCTAAAAGATTCTGGTGGGCACGGAGGTCTATTGGGGGCAAACCCAAAATAGCAATGCCTGCCACCGCCTCATCAGGTGAGGATGAGGATGAGGAGGAAGCCACAGGAGGAAGACGATCATCTGGGCCCTCTTGGTGAGCTGTGTCTTGGAGTCCTGAGCCCGCAATCTGAGCGTCCGGACCCGGAAGTTAAGTTGGAGGAAGGTTTGGAGCCTGGATGAATGATGCCCCAGTTTCCATGCCCCCAGGAGCAGGACGGCTGACAATGGCCTCTGGCACCCGCAGCTCAGAGGGGGCTGAATGCGAAGCCTCTGATGGAGCACCCTGAGCCTGGTGGTACCCCAGGTCATCCAAAAGGGCTATTGAGTAGACCCTTGGACTGGACCTTGTCTTTACGCCTGCCAATGAGCAGCCCCTGAGTTTGGATGGCTGTGATCCAAGTGGCGGTGGTTGAATAGATGCGATCCCGCATCTGACTCCATTGAACGACAGGCAGAATGCAATGGCCATAGTGGTGCCGAGCAGGTCTGCGCCAAGTCACGTCGTTGTGAGGGAGATCGGTACCATGAAAATGGAAAGCAGTGCCGCAATGGGGAGCGGTGCTGGGGTCTGGACCAGTGCCAAGATTTGGACCTAGTCCGCAATGGTGATCATGATTGGGAGTGGCATCTGGACTGAGATCTGCTCCTGGATGGTGACCAGTGTACAGAGCGGTGCCACAAGTACGACCAGTGCCACGAGTACAATCAGCGCCACAAAGGAGAGCAGTGGCGGGACTGCGAGCAACATCGGAAGCAGGAACGGTGCCGAGACTGGGATCGGTGCTGTGGCTCAACCGACAGTGCCGGTGGGTGGATAAGGGCCAGCTTGCCCCAGGGTGGGACTACACAAGCAGGAACTGGTGCCTTTGTCTGCTGAGTGGATGCCGACGCTGTCATAGCTATCAGATCCCTTGCAGCCAAAAATATATCCAGAGTCGATGGCAACTGGACTTCAACCACACTACAGGTCGGGAAGTCCAGACGCACTGGACTCAACAGCTCCACTCTCGATGCCGGAGTCAACGGTACCAAAGTCAGAACTTGTGCCCCTGGTCGCTCCTCTGTGGGATGTGGCACTGAGGGCAGATCCAGGGAGGCTGGCTGAGGTGGGCCAGCCTTTTCCAGTCTACAATGCCGCTTCTGACCAGGTGAGTGGGAGCATTGCTGGACTGATGATGTTAGCTGCAGTGCCAGGGAATGCCACAGGTCTCTTTCAGAGTCTGACCACAGTGCAGTTCCTAATGTTGCCGCCGGGATGCTGCACACCAAAGCGCTCAGTGCCGGGTCTTGGTGCGGTGCTGGAAGTTGAGGACTAAGAGCCGCCTCCATGAGGAGCTGTCACAAACGAAAGTCCCGCTCCTTTTTAGTCCAGGGATGAAAACCTTTGCAGATCCTGCACTTCTCAGTCTGATGAGTTTCCCCAGACACCTGAGGCAAGAGTCATGAGGGTCACCCGATTGATGGTACTGCAGCTAGTGCTAAACCGCTGTGTGACAGTGGACACTCACATGAGTGCCTCCTATCATTTAGATGTGTGCTGCAATCTTTTTTTCCCCATCTACCTGGTGCCCCCCTGTAAGTTGTCAACCTTGCTTGACAAGTCTTCAGTGGCTCAGCCCTGCAGCCAAGTAACAGTCAAAAAATGAATGAACCTCTTGCAGGGTAGCAAAGAGTTTAACAAACTCCTCAGGGTCTTCAGACCTATCCATGAGCCCCTTTAACTCCCACCCATCACTCAAGCTTGTCCCCTTCTCAGGCCTTAGCCCACTTCCCCAGTGCGGGAACCCAGGCCCACCTACCACTCCTAGTGAGCCTATCTGCAGCAGCCACTTACTGCCTCCTTTAGTTGGTTGCTGCTTTTTTCCCTGGGTCTCTTCCCACCTGGTGCCTTTCCTTTCACCCATTACCTGAGGGTTAAAGCTCTCAGGTCCTCTCTCTCCAACATCCAGTAAATGCAGCCAGTCAGGCTCCTGTGGCCACCATGAAGTACCCTTACTCACCCCACTGATTCCAGCCAGGAACTGACCTTCCAGGGCCCTGCAGTCCTTTTATCTGAGCCTGCTGGGCTCTGATTGGCTGCTAACATGGAGGACTAGAGGACCCACTGCTCCTTCTTGTGGTGGTGGCAGGTGGTAGGGGGTGGCAGGACCACAGGGCCTCCAGCAGGGATTTATAAAGGACCAGGAACACCCTGTCACTAGCTGCCACTACAATACAAAGGGAGAGCTAATGCATTAAGCATTCTTCAAAGCTGAATTGTTTGGGGCCTAGTACACATCTGATGTGTTTTCTAGGACCTATGCATAGCCAAAGGGTCATCAGAGAAGAACAACAGAAATAAGCAACAGGGCACTTAGCTGCCCCAATTTGTCATACAGATTAACTTAAAATTTGTGAATGAAATAGTCACATTTTATTTTCAGATAAGTTAAGTAGGGAACAGAGGGATGGATGGACTTGGTTGGAAGGCGCTATGGTACAGGCTATTGCTGCAAAGCCAAGAGCCATAGGCTTAGATCAACAAAGGGACTTAAAAAGCACCAAAGAGTCCTGTGGCACCTTATAGACTAACAAATGTATTGGAGCATGAGCTTTCGTGGGTGAATACCCACTTCGTCAGACGCATGCACCCACTTCAGCATGTGTCTGACCAAGTGGGTATTCACCCACGAAAGCTCATGCTCCAATACATTTGTTAGTCTATAAGGTGCCACAGGACTCTTTGTTGCTTGTTACAGATGCAGACTAACGGCTACCCCTCTCATAAAGGGACTTAGGTGCCTAACTGCCACTTTAGGTACTGAAGTGCATTATTTAGCTCAGTGGTTCTCAACCAGGGATACACATAGCCCTGGGAGTACTCAGAGGTCTTCCAAGGAGTGCATCAACTCATCTAGATATTTGCCTAGTTTTACAACAGGCTACATAAAAAGCAAGCAAAGTCAGTACAAACTAAAATTTCATACTTGTTTATATTTGCTCTATATACTATACACTGAAATGGAAGTACAATATTTATATTCCACTTGATTTATTTTGTAATTACAAAATGACAAAGTCAGCAATGTTTCAGTAATAGCGTGCTGACACACTTGTATTTTGATGTCTGATTTTGTCAGCCTGTAGTTTAAGCTTTTAAGACCAATCAAACTCCTAAAAAGGGTATAGTAGTCTGGAAAGCTTGGGAGCCACAGATTTAGCTCCTCAGAATGCCTGTTGAGCTGCCATTAACCCTGTAGGTGCCTACAGTCCCGAGATAAGGCATTTACCTGCAGAAACTTAGGTGTCCACATGCTGGAGTTGTCCAAGCACTGACATTGCTGAGCAGCTCAGGATTCACAAACTAGGCATTCCCCCACCTGTCTCATCTGTGGGACCTGCTACAGTAGGCATATTCATGGCATGCCCAACCTGGACAAAAGACAACCAAGGAAGGGATGCCCCTCCTTCCAATCAGACAGCCTGATTTGGAGCAAGGACTTACACCCAGGTCCCCTCCTCCCAGGTGTGTGCCCTAACCACTGGGCCATTGGACATAAGGGATCGCCACCTCCTTCTCTTCCTTGGCATTTCCTGTGGGCTAGTTTAGGTGGCTCCCCACTCATCTTGCTGACTTTTGTGAATCCAATTCCTAGGCACCTAATACATTGTATAGAAAGCCTGAGCACCTAACTCAGGGCTGAGGATTCCACCGGGAAGCATGGTACCTAAAAGTTACATGCAGCAGGAGTGAGTCTACGTCCTTTTTGTGAATCTTGCCTGTAGATTCTAGGCTTGGATCTGAAATTGTGTGCTGTTTTTGTTGGCACTTTTTGCCAGCCCTGAGTGAAGATACACTGTGCTGTGCATGCATGCTGTTAGTGTACATTTTTACTGCATACCTACACATAGCCTCAGTCACTGCACAGTTAAACATCTACTCACGAGTGAGGAAGATATTTTGCTGCTGTCTAGCCATATAGTGCAAAAGAATAATTTTTTTAAATGAAAAAAAAATCCATACAAATACTATATTATTATATCTGAAGGTTGCACAGTTAGACATTGTCAGGCAATATGACAATTAAAGTTGCATGAATGACCATATAAGGTACTGTAATGGGGTCTTGTAGCACAGTGCAGACTCACCCTTGCGGCTCCTCCTGCTGGTGACTTCTGGGAATTAGCTCAGTTCCAGCTCAGGAGCACCCTCTGCAGGCCGATGATCCACATGTCCTCTGGCCCCCTGTCCCTCCCTGGACCCGGTGCCCTTTTACCTGGGGTGCTGCCCCCAAGCAGTAACCCCTTTCTTTCTGGGTCTCCTCCTCCCAGGGGAACCCTCCATCCACTAGCCCCACCTCGCCTCAGTGTATGGCTATTGCCAGTCATCATTTAGCCCTCACCCCCTGGGGCAGACTGCAGTATCAGCCTACTCATCACTGGCAAGGGTGGGTTTGGACCTGCTGCCTTGGCCTACCCCTGGGCTGCCCTCTGCAACCCCCAGTACCCCTTGGCCAGAAGGCCGCAGCCTGGGGCTCTTCAGGCTGGAACTCCCTGGCTCCTCAGCCTGTCCCCAGCCCTGCTCCACTCAGGTACTTTGTCTCTAGCTCCCTGCAGCCAGGCCCTTCTCCCTCTACAGGTAGAGGAAAACTGCTTGCTCCTGGCTTCCCTGGCCTTCTTATAAGGCCCTGTTGCTCAGTTTGGGGTGTGGCCCCAGTTGCAGCCACTTCCCCCGATCAGCCAGCTACAAAGGAGAGAGTGGGGGGAGGCAGAAAGACCTGTGACAGTGGAGGGGCAACACCCCTGCTGCAGGCTGCCTCCCCGAGCACAGTTCAGAGGCTAAGTCACGCTTCCAGACTTACGCAAAGGTCAGAGTCAAAGAACTGCCCTGACTGGGGCAAACTAAGTGGGTCTATCACAGAATTACACGGTGTTCCCAGACTAGCCCAGGAACTCCTCAGATTCTCTGTAGCAGCTCTACTAGCCCTGCCAATCCAAAAATCTGTTTTCCTCCAGCACAGCCAACAGCATGTACTTCATACACAGGAAATCTCTTGTGGCAGGAAAAAAAAAATGGGGCATAGCCGCTGCAGGTCACCACCACTGTTCCATTGTTGCTCACCATGGAATCGCACTTAAAGCTGAACCTGGAAAGAGATTCTCCCACAACTCCCTCTCTGAATGCTCTCCTGAACTCCCCTGTGAGCTGCCTCTGTTCACAGCTCTTGAGTTTGCATAGCAAGTGACCTTTTATATGAAGTTTCCCTGCTTAGCTTAGGTCAGCACCACCCTTTTACATCAGGGAGTGATGAACCACTCAGAGACTTCAGACAGCTGAGCTGATCAGCACTCCCAGGGTCAGAGCCCTGTGACCCTTATCAAGAAACCAGCAAACAGAACTGTCTTCTTCACTTAATCAGCTGCGACACAGCCTTGGAGTCCATACACAGAGACCAAATAAACAAAAACGCACAGATGTGCCAAACACACCACTTACCAAGTCCAGCTACTTCCAAGCGCAGAGTCCGTGGCTACATCCTCTGAAATTCTCCTGTTGGCTGCCTTTGTTCATGACAGAGAGTCACAGACTTTAAGGCCCAAAGGGTCACCAGGTCATCCAGTCTGACCTATCACAGACCACCGAATACCCATACCCTAAACAACAGAAACTAGACCCACTACAGCTTCCGAGGAAAGTCGAGGATGAGGGGGAAGAGGATACCCTTTTTCTTATTTGTATATGATGAAAGACATCATAATAAGCACTGCTTCATTGTGCTTTTTTGATTCACTATCTAAAAACCTAAGATGGTTAAAAAGGATGTTAACATATCAGGCTTCTATATGCATTAATGTTACTGTGAATCCAGAAATACTCAAGTTATGTCTATTAATGTCTTAAAAAATGTGCACAAAAAGGAGACATTTGTATGCTGTACTTCAAACATCAATTTTTTTTAGAAGGTGGTACTTGAGCCAATAAATTTTCTGAACCACTGGATGATCCAAAATGATCTCTTCTGACCTTGAAATGTATGTATATCAGAATACAAATGTTTAGATTTATTTTAAGCTAAGATTAAACTCTGAATTTCCTGCACATCTGAGGCTCAGACATGCAAGATGCTAAACCCTCTGGCCCATATTCAGTAAAGCATTTAAGCACGTGCTTAACTTCAATCATGTGAATGGTCACATTGATGTCAATGGACTACTGGTACTTAATGTTAAGCATGAACTTAATGGGCTCCTTTAAACCTCTTGGATGTAAGCTATCTGGACCTGCTGATTTTAAAATGTCTAACATTGGTGGCTGCTCTTTAATATCCTCCAGAGATACAAGTGGAGTGAAAAGAGTGCTATCATCACCATATCATGAGAATATATCCTCTGTTTTTTCCCCAGATGCAGAAAAATATTTATTAAACACTTGTCTTTTTTACAGAATGAATGATAGAATCATAGAAATGTAGGGCTGGAAGGGCCCTCAACAGGTCATCTAGTCCAACCCCTTGAATTGAGGCAGGACTAAGTAAACTAGACAACCCCTGTCTGGTGTTTGTCTAACTTGCTCTTAAAAACCTTCAGTCTCACAGCTTCCCTCAGCTAACCTGTTCTACTGCTTAATAATCCTTATAGTTAGAAAGATTTTCCCTAATATATAACCTGAATCACCTTTGATGAAAATTAAGCCCATTACTTCTTCTCCTACCCTCAGTGGACATAGTAAACAATTGATCACCATCCTCTTAGTAGCAGCTCTTAAAGCACTTGAAGACTGTGATCAGCTCTCCACCCCCACCCCCAGTCCTCTTTTCCCTAGACTAAACATGCCCAGTTTGTTCAGCCTTTATTTGTTGGTCATGTTTTCTAAACAGTTTCTCATTTTTGTTGCGCTTATCTGGACTCTCTTCAATTTATCCATATCTATCTTAAAGTGTGTTGCGCAAAATTGGACACAGTATTCCAGCTGAGGCTTCTCCAGTCCTGAATGGAGAGAGAGAGACTTGCCATCTGCAATTAATACATGCCAGAATGATACTTGCCTTTTTCAGAACAATAGCATATTGCTAAGTCCTGTTCAATTTGTGATCCACTATAACCCCCTAGATCTTTTCTGCAGTTCTGCTGCCTAACCGCATATTCCCCATTATGGATTTGTACATTTGATTTTTCCTTCCTAAGTCTTATACCTTGCACTTGGCTTTATTGAATTTCATCTATTTCAGACCAATTAGCGATTTATCAAGATCATTCTGAATTCTAATCCTATCCTCCACAGTGCTTGCAACCCTTCCCATTTTGCTGTTATGCACAAATTTTGTGTACATTTTATTCCAGCATCCAAGTCATTACTTAAAATATTGATTAGTACTGTATCCATGACAGACACCCAGAGAGAGGGGGGGGCTCACTAGATATGTCCTCTCAGTTTAACAGTGAACCATTGATAACTACTCGTTTAAGTATGTTTTTTTCAACCAGCTATGCACCCACCTTATAGACAGACAAGGTGGGTGAGGTGATATCTTTTACTGGACTAACTTCTGTTGGTGAGAGAGAGAGAGAAGTTTTTGAGCCACACAGCACTCTTCTTTAGCTCTGTTGTTGGTCCAATAAAAGATATTACTTCACCCACCTTATCCCGGGACCAACATGGCTACACCTACACTGCATATACCCAGGAATGGCTTTAGGGGCAGGTGACCCAGGCGATTGCCTGGGGAGCTGGGCTTGGAGGGTGCCATTTTTGTTGTTAGCAACAAAAGGGAAAATAGAATGAAGTAAAACATTTAGGTATTCTTTATGTGGATTCATTTTTTACTAACTTCCTAGAATGTTCTGGACCTTTGTAGAATCTCATGGAACCTTCCAGGCTTTCTGAGAACTACATTTTCCTTGAACCTCCTAGAATATTGTTAACCAGCCTTTTAACAAATGGGGGGAGGCACTGAAGATGCCCTTTGCTTGACATGCCATTTGGTCTAGAGCTGGCCCTGAATACACCCCCCCTTATAGTAATTTCATCTAGACCATAGTTCCCTAGTTTGCTAATGAGAATGTCCTATCAGGCTGTGTCGAAAGCCTTACTAAAGTCAAAATATTTCATGTCTACTGTTTCCCCCGTGACACCCTGCCACTGCAATATTCACCACTGCCATATAATTAGGATATGTTTTGTACAAAGTATGCCTTATGAGGTATCATGCTAAAAGTCTTGATCTGCTAGACATTAATATCTCATTCGATTGTATGTGCTATCATTGTATGTGAAGTTATGAAGTTTGGCTATGTATGTCTTACTGAAACATAGCCTGAGGTTGAAAATACCCACAAGCAGCCTTTGAGGTACACCAGTAAAAAGGCCAAACAATGTTAATGACTTATTGAGGAAATGCACACAAACACAAGGATTACTGTGGGAACTGTATACAATAGAAACCTCTCAGAGATAGCACTACACACTGGGAAATGTTTGACCCAGGTCCCAGCAAAAGAGCTTTCCAGCAAGTGGGGAGAAGCTATAAAAGGGGGAAATGACATCATGATGGTACCTCACTCTCCTTACAATAACACACCTAGAAACACCTGAGACATAAAGAATGAACTAGGGGAAGTGATGGTTCCAGGCTAAAGGGATTTTTAGTCTGTGAATGGAACACCTGGAGAATTCTAAGCTGCAAGCAAGTGCAGCTTGCCCCTTAAGAATCTGCAGCCTACTTATATACAAAGAGATGATACGAACTCAGGGGCAAAAGGCTGATGCATATTCCTCTCCACATTGAGGGAGGGCTGCAATTTATGAGCTCACGCTGTACAGTTCCCTGTGAAGTGCAAGATGGTATAATTTTGGGTTTATACTCCAGACAGGGTGTGTGCCTGAGGAGCTGGTAGTTGCCCTAGCTGTAGTTTGCCCATGCAGGGGCTGGTCAGAGAGCCTGCATGTAACTGCAGCTAGGTGTGTCCTTACCTGTATGTATGCTGGTGAAAGTGCAGGCTGGAGGGCTTTGCAGCTTGTCACAGCAGTACAGTGTAAAGGGGAGCCCAAGCTGGCGGGTCAGGGGGGCTCAGTGATACCCCAGATCCAGGTGACACGCGGGAGGTGGGGAAACCCGTCACACCCCTATTCATGAGACTGGTTTCCCTATCAAAGAAGGAAATCAGATTGGTTTGGCATGATGTCTTCTTTACAAATTCATGTTGGCTATTACTTATAATGCTATTATTCTCTAGGTGCTTACAGTTTGATTGTTTAATAGTTTGGCCAGTATCTTTCCAGGTATTGGAGTTTAGGTTTAAGGGGATATGATTTCCCCTTTTTAAAGATAGGTACTATGTTTGCCCTTCTCCTGTCCTCCATAAGTTCTTGGAGATAATCACCAATGGTTCAGAGTTTGCTTCACTGTGATGGGGCAAGGCCAGATGGCTACAGGAAAGTAGTGAGGAAAGGTATGTTAGCCCCAGGCTAAACAAATCCCTGGTACCACGGTAACCAAATGGCAGTTGCTCCAGGTTAATCAAGACACCTGGGTCAATTAGATCCTTCTGGAAGGCAGTGGAGATCACTACATTGATTGGGACACAGGAAGCCAAGCAAGGGCTGGCTGGAACTAGTTAAAAGCCTCCACGTTAGTCAGTGAGGGGCATGTGTGAGGAGCTGGGAGCAAGAGGCACAAGGAGCTGAGAATGAGAGGGTGTGCTGCTGGAGGACTGAGGAGTACAAG